>NW_003519530.1:0-58940 GCF_000190715.1 Dictyostelium purpureum | reverse complement strand
AAAAATAAATATAATACATTACCTTTTTATTTTTTTTTAAACTTAATACTATTAAAAACAAAACTAAACTAAATGTACAACCAAACAAAACATAAGATATGGTTTTATCGGCCATTATAATAAGATGAGTAAGGGAGATCCCAAAACACAATATGGTAATGATTGAAAAAATTATTGAAATTTTATCGGAAATACTATTGTTGGTTTGATTAGATATATAAATATTTAGTTCTCTAATAAAATTCCTAAAATCTTCTTTTTCAATCCATGGAATTAATTCTTTGGGAAAAACCAAATCAAATGGTTTCTTATTTAATTTTTTTAATACTAAAAAATCTTTTTTTTTTTCTTGAATAATTATTTTATTACTTAGTTTATCAATGTTTATTATTTCAATCTTGTTTTCATTATTACTATTATCATCATTACTATTATTATTATTATTATTATTATTATTATTATTATTATTATTATTATTATTATTATTATTATTATTATTATTATTATTATTATTATTATCTATTGTTTTATCTGCATCATTATTTGTTATGATTGTTGTAGTTGAATTATTAATTTCATTTAATAAAATACCATTATCCTCTATCATTTATTTATTTATTTACATGTAGTATATATTTTATACATAAAATAATTATATATATACTATTTTTAATTTGATCAAAAATTAAATAAATAAATAAATAAAAAATTTAATACATAACTTTTTTATTTTTTTTTTTTCAACTTATACTATTATCATTATTATCATTATTTAAAAAATAAATATTGAAAAGTCTTAAACTCCTTTCATTTTTATTTTTAAATTTTTATTTTTTTATTTTTTTTTTTAATTTTTTTTTATTTTTTATATTAAAAAAAAAAAAAAGATTAGTTGGGGCAACAAGTCAAAAAATGATTTGAATTTAGGGGTTGATTTTCAAATTAACACCAATTTGTGTAAATATCATCATTTTATACTTTTACATAAAATAAAAAAAAATAATTTAAAATTAGATGAATCCATTATGATATTGTTTTAAAAATCATTTTGTTGGAGTGTGTGTGGGTAAAATAAAGAAAAAAAAAAAATCAATTTATTTTAGTTTTAGATTTTTAAAATAACTTTGTTGTTCTTTATATTTTTTTTTTTTTTTTTTTTAAATTTTTATTTTTTAAATATATACATTTTAGAGATTATTTTCATTAATGTTGTTATTAATTTCATTTTGATTAAACTCTAAATTTATACTAATATCTTGAATTATATTATTATTAAAGTTATTAATATTATTTTCATTTACAGAATTTGATTCACTAAAAACCAATGATGGTAGTGAAGTTGATGATGTTGATGGAATAGGAATTGATGCTTGAGAAGGTGGTGTTATAATATTTTGATTTTGATTTTGGGTATTATTATTATTTAATGGATTTTGAAAAACGTATGGAGTTTTAATAAATGTTGGGTATTCTATGATTAAAGCAGTTTGAATAAATTCCCAACCTGATCTTTTTGAGCTTTGTATTTTTCTGAAAAGACCTTTAAAAACTAATGGATATAATTTTTGACTAAGTTCAAAGTAATAATTATCGAAACCTAATTCTATTTTCTAGAAATGATTAAAAAATATATTAGTAAAAAAGTCTTTTTTATTAAATAAAAATTTATAAAATAAAAAATAAAAAAATAAAAAAAATAATGATTTTAGACTTACCTGTTCAATTTTTTCTTTTGTTAAAAAATAATAAGTTAGTCTGAGTATAGTTCCTATTAAGATAACTGTTACACATGTAATAATTGCAACTCTGTATAAACCGGTTATAATGAAAAAAATTAAAACTGAAATGAAAACTAATAGTAAGGTAATATCAAATATTCTGCTCTTGTACTTTGAACGAGATTCGATAATTGACTCCTCTGTGATTTCGTTGATGTCATTTAATAAATCGAAAAATTCGTCTGGTTTTATAAATGGTTCTAACTCCCTATAAAATGTTTTAGTGCAAAATAAATTGGTTTCTAAATTTTTTGGGATAATTAAAACGTTGCTAAAAGGTGAGTTTTTTGAAATACGAATATTTTGAAAATTAGTGGGGATTTGATTTTGTGGTAAAGCAGGTGGTGTTGGATGTTGTGGGTGTTGTGGGTATTGTGGTGGGTTATTTATATTTAGTTGGTTATAACTAAATGATTGGTATTTTGAAATAGGTGGATTGTATAGTAATGGGGTATTTGAATTTGTTATATGCTCTTCATCATTATTATTTATTTTATATTATTTATATTTGTGAATGTATGGGTTGTGGATACATGGGTTAAAAATATTATTTCTGTTATTATTTATATGTATAATCCATTTTTAAATTAAAAATTTTTTTTTTTTTTTTTTTTTTTAATTCCCAAAAAAACTAATTTGTTTATAATTTTATATTTATATTATTTCAAAATTATGAAATTAAAATATTTAATAAATGAATTAAAAATAAAAAAAAACATTTCATTATTAAAAATATATATATTATTTTTTAAAAAAAATGAAAAAAAAAATTTTAAAAACCAGGGCGAAAATTAAACAAGAAATTTAATAAAAAAAATAATAAAAAATTTTTGTTATATAGAACTAACCCCCAATTAAATAATCCTGAATCTGGTTGCTTAAAAAAAAACTGGTTATATTATTTTACCCAGCTTATCATTCGGTGGTTTATTTCTATTTTAAAAAAAACAAGAAAAAATAAATAATTTATATTATAAAATAAAAAAATTATTTATTTTTATTAATAAAATGTAATTTACAAATTTATTAATATAAAATAATCAGTTTAGTTAATAAAATTTGGCTTTGTTTTGTTTTCTTTTTTTTTTAGGTTTTTTTTTTATTTTGGTTTTTTATTTTAGTATTTTTTAATTGCAAAATAATTTTTTTAAGTTTATTTTTTTTTATTTATTTTTTTTTAATATTATTTGTACATGTTGATTTGTTTTTTTATAATTAATTTTTAAAACTATTATTAATTTAATTTTAATTTTAAATTATTATTGGTGGTTTATTCGCAACTGTATTCAACTTGTTCTAAAGTTGCTAATTCTGTTGCTTTCATAATATAACCAAATGAATGAGAACCACCTGGTGGAATAATTGATGCCCATGTTGGTAAGCTATATTTGTTGGTATCTACTTTATCAACAGACCAAATTTGCTCGGCTTCTGAATAGAAATTGAATTTTCTAATTGGACTTGTACCTTTGTTTTTAATTGTGACTTGTACTTGAATATAATGATCGACTTCACCATTGACCCATCTGTTAACAACCTCTTGATTGACCTCAGCATTACATCCAGTTGATGGATTTGTTGGTGTTGAGGTTGGTGTTTCTGTTGGGGTGGTTGTTGGGGTTTCTGTTGGGGTTTCGGTGGTTGTTGGTGTTTCTGTTGGGGTTGTAGATGGGGTTTCTGTTGGGGTTGTGGTTGGTGTTTCTGTTGGTGTTGGTGTGGTTGTAGAACCCTCACAATATGATTGAACATCAAAAGTAACATCACCATTTTGAGAAATATAACCAAAGTTGATACTTCCACCTGGTTTAATTGAACCTACATCTCTATAGGTTGGAAGAGTAATTGTGGTACCATCATATTTGAATTCCCAAACAAAGAATAAATTATTGGTATTGGATGGAGTTAAAGTAAGGGTACTGACTGGTAAAATGCCTTCGTTTGTAAAATTAACTTGGTAAACTTTATAAACTACATTTCCATAAGTCCATTGATCGAATAGGTTTTGTTCCATTGACATTAAACAGCTAATACCATTTGAATCTTCACCAAGATCTGGGGTGTTTGTGGGTGATGAAGTTGGTGTAGAGGTTACTGATGGAGTCTCAGTTGGAACAGTTGAAGTAGATGGTGTAGCTGTTGGTGTAGCTGTTGGTGTAGCTGTTGGTGTTTCAGTTTCGACAATATTTTCATTACCCGAACCGCTACCGCCTAATGAAGAATCAGATGAAGAGGAAGAAGAAGCAGAAGAACTGCTGGAAGAACTAGTAATTCCGCCACTACTCCCCGAACCCGTACTAGTGGATGAGCCATCGCCACCTTCTCCTCCGGTGGTACCTGAACCACCAGTTGTAGATGTTCCTGTTCCTGGAGTACCTGAACCAGTAGAACCAGTTGTTATAATAGTGTCAGATGCTGGGATAACAGTAGCAACCAATGAAAGGCCACTATCTGTTGGTGAGGTGAATTCAATAGTACCTTCTTTCTTTAAAGTAGCAATATAAACTCCTGGATTTGAAGCAGAACCCGAGAATGTACCAGATGTAATTGAACCATCTGAACTTTTTATGCTGTGGGATTTACCGTCACATGAATAAAAAGATATAGTATCACCAACTTGTGCGTCTAATGTTTTCTTTACTGAATCTGAATTCCAATTTACAATGAATGCATTATCTAATATTTTAAAAAAAAAAAAAAAAAAAAAAAAAATTAATATCTAATAAATTAAAAATTTAAAAAAAAAAAAAAAAAAAAAAAAAAATTAAAATATTTATTTTTTTTATTTTTTTTATTTTTTTTTTTTAATTAAATTTTAGGAAAGGAGGTTATATTTTTAAATCTATTAATTTGGAATAATAATAATTTCAAGTTGTATCAAATGTCACTCAAAACTTTAAAGTCATTTCATTGAATTAAAAAAATGTTTTATTTGAATAATAATTAAATTAACATTTTTAAAACTTTTTTTTTTTTTTTTTTATTTTAATTATTTCAATAAAAACTATTAAAATTATTTTAGATTTTAATACCTTAATAGTTAAATATATTTTCTTTTAATTAAAAAAAAAAAATCTGAAAATTAAAAATGATCGAATAATTTATTGAAATATAAATAAAAATCATGAATGATTTTTTTCTATTATAATATAAGTAATTATGTTTGTGATCCATCTTTGAAACTATTTGCCATGCTCTAATGACAATGGTAATAGGTAAGGTATAATTATAGTTTCTTTAAAATTTTAAGGTTAACCTCTTAAATAATTAATCCATTTGATTTGCAATATTCATCACTCTTCAATTGCTAAACCATTACAATTCTATAGGTTCCAATCATATTAATTCTAAAAAAATTCTGTGAAGGATTAGCGAGGCTCACCTAAAAGTTTTAAATAAAAACAATTTAATTAAGTAATTTTAATTATTATATTTTTATATTTATTATTCTTTGCTCATTTTTTTGTGTTTTTTATTTTTTTTTTTCAAAGTATAAAATAAACCCAAATTTATTTTAAATATAACTTTAAAAGAAATTTCTTTTGAATTAACAAAATAAAAAAAATAAAAATTAAATGAATAATTTAAATAATAATTTTTATTAAATAGAATCATCATTTTTTTTTTTAACCATCAAATTAAAAATATTTTAAAAAATGATCATCGAGATAATATTTGCAAAATGTGGTTTTTTTAGATTTGATTCTCTATGAAAATTTAGATATTTTATCATCTTGCTAACGGACAAACACACAATCATTCATATCAATTTTCGAAAAAAAAAAATAAAAAAAAATAAAAAATAAAAAAATTATAATTTTTTTTTAAAACCATTATTTTAAATTTTTAAAAAAAAAAAAAAATTTAGTAAAAAGCATTACAATTATTTATATTTTTTATTTTTTATTACCCCTCTCAAAAAATAGTATTTTTAATAAATATACATATATATATATATATATATTTATATATTAAATATATATTCTCCCTTTAAAACATATTTATTAAAATATAAAAAAATTTAAAATTTTTTTTTTAAAATTTTATTTTTTTATTTTATTTTTGTTGTTTGTTAAAAAAACGAAATAAAATTTTTTGTCAGGAGTGATTAAATAAACATACTATTTTATATTTATTATATTATTTATTTTTTATTTTATTTTATTTCTAAAAATAAAATTTCTATTTAATTTTTTTGTATTATTACATCGATTGTCATAAAACTATTTTTCAAAAATAATAAAATTATAATTATATAATAATTTTTTTATTGTTTTAATTTTATTTATTTCTATTTTTGTTTTTTTTTTTCTTTTTCAATTTTTCCTAAAGAAAATCAAATAAATACAATATATATATAAAATTACCACACATAACACACCTTAACACAGAAATTATACTTTTCAAAAAAAAACAAAAAAAAAAAAAAAAAAAAAAGTTTAAAAAACCACAATTTTTTTTTTTTTTATATATATTTATAATAATAATAACTATATATCATTATAAATTATTGTATAGTAATAAGTAGTATATGATTGTATCACATATATAATAAAATAAAATAAAATTTAATATATAGTTTTTTTTTTTTTTTTTTTATTTTATTTTAACAATTGTAATTTTAAAAACACATAACAACAATATATACATATAAAAACAACAAAAACCACATCACTACACATAATAAAAATCAATTATATAAAAAGAAATGGTAACGGAAAGTTTATCAACATCACCAAATGGTGGTCATGCAGAATCATTCGCAGATTTATGGGTAAATAATAGTAAATGATAGTGTTTAAAACAGATAGCAGTGCAATCAAATTAAATATTAATATGGTCTTTGTATTATTACTTTTATTATTTATAGGATGGATATGAAAATGTTACTAAAGCAACAGAAAAAGGTGTATTATTATTAAAAGATATTATCAAATTTTTTAAAAAAAGAATTCAATCAGAGGAAGAGTACTCAAAGACATTAAATAAATTGGTTTTAAAATTTGAACCAATGGCACCAGATGGATATATTGGACCAAAGCTAAAGAATACATGGGAGCAAATCAGATTGGAAACATTAGCACATTCAAATCATCACGAAAATATTGGTAGTAATATATCAACACATATTATTGAGCCAATTGAGGGACTGATAGTGGATTTGGAGCAGAAATTAAAGGTTATACATATAGATGCCGAAAAGATATTCACATTATATCAAGAATCGGTAATGAAGTTAAAGAAAGCCAAACAAAACTATGATCGTCTATGTAAAGATTCGTTCGAGATTACAGGTGTTACTAAAGGTGAAACCCAAAAGGTTCAAAAGAGAGCGATCAAAGCAGCACAGGATGTAATTAAAGCCGATAAAGAGTACCGTGGTCAAATCAACGAAACCAACAACTCTCAAAAACTATTTTTAAGTGAACAAATTCCTAAAATAATGAATGATCTTCAAAGACTCGAGATGGTTCGTATTCACATGGTCAAGACATACTTTTTACGTTACTTCAAGAGTTTAGAAGCCACTCCACAAAAGTTCAACACAGAAACAGAGAATTTATTGGCATTAATCTCTGGTATAAACAATGAAGATGAAATTCAAGATTTTGTTAGAAAATCTAAAACCACTCATAAATATCCAAAACCATTCGAATATGAACCATATTTAGATAGATTCTCACAACACTCACAACAACCTAGTCCACAAATTTCATCTCCACAATTACTTTCACCAAGAGATGCCCCATATTTTAATAACAATTTCAACACCATCACACAGGCACAACAAACAGCACCAAATCATATATCAAACTCGTTATCATTGTCATCAGAAAATATACATAATACAAGCACAGGATCAACCAGCAGCAGCGGTGGTAGTGGCAGTAACAACAATACACCAACCAAAGAAAAAAAACCAGGTGTTTGGAACTTAAAGAGATTTAGCTCATCCATTTCAAATAGTGATAGAAAATTATTAAATAAACAAATTCAGTCCATTGGTTTGGCTCACAATGGTGGAAATGTTTTCGGTTGTAAGATAGAGGATATTATGTTTAATCAAAAAAAGAAATACCCATTATTGGAAGTCCCATTCATTATAGTATTCCTTAAGCAAAAGTTAATTTCATTGGATGTATATAAAACTCAAGGTATATTTAGAGTTCCAGGCAATGTTGTAGATATCAATAGCTTAAAGAAAAGATTTGATGAAGGAAACTATGAAGTAGGCACCAATGAAAATGTTTATACTGTAGCATCACTATTAAAACTTTGGTTAAGAGAGATCACCGAACCATTATTCCCCCCAACCACTTATGAGCAATGTATTGCCACCACTAAAAAAGAACAAGTATGTGAATTGGTCGCTTCTTTACCATTACTAAATCAAAAAATCATCGGTTATATTATCGAATTCCTCCAAGAGGCCATCAAACCTGAGTATGTTGAAACTAGTAAAATGGGTTCAGATAATTTAGCTATGGTTTTCTCTCCTTGTTTCCTTAGATCACCTCACACCGATCCAAATATACTTTTAGGTAATATCTTTAAAGAAAAAGAGTTCGTTAAGAATCTTATTGAAGGATTGGTACCATTGGAAGTATGTGATTCATTAGAGGGCCCATCAGCTGTAACTATTAGTGTAAATCAACTCAACAAAGCAGTTAAACCATTAGTTGGAACATCCTCATCACCAATGAAATCGGGTACAGAGAATGTTCCTCAATCACCATCTAATACAAATAATAATAATGGTACACCAACTAAATTAACCACTCCTTCAATTACCCAACAAAATCTTCAACAAAAGAGTTTAAGTACACCTCTACCATCAATCAAACCATTCAACAATATTATGCTTTCACCAATTATTGAAACCTCACCAAATAAACAACATCCACCTTTATCTTTATCAACCTCATCATTATCATCATCAACTACTTCAATGCCAGCATCAAATATATCATCATCATTCTCATCTGCCTCAACATCATTAAGCAGCAGCACAGGCGAAATAATGAGTCCACCACAACATCCAAAGATTAGTCAAATTAAAGGTGAAGAAAATTCAACACCAATTAAATCAGGCAATGGTGAAAAGGTACCAGTTCATTTAATGTCACCATCTGAAGTTAAGCGTAGATCAGATCATAGATATTTAGAAAATCAAGAAAAAGTTAAAGAAATGATTGATGAAATCCACACTCAACTCAATGAATTATACTCTGATATTACAACCATCGAATCAACATCCTATTTTGCTATGCAATCATCCCTTGCCATCACCAAATTCACCAAATCACTTGAAACATTCTTAACATTGGATATGTGGACTCTTACATTACCAGAGATCAAAGATCAAATCGAAAAGAATAAATTTGTATCACCACCACCATTAAACTTTAAGATTCCATCAAAATTACCAAAACTCACACCTACTGAATTAGCAAGCAATCAATCATCAATTGATTTATTAAGACAATGGTTGATCAATATAACATTAACAGTCAATCGTGCAAATGAATATCTTTGCTATTTAGGAGGTGTTGTAATTCGTATATATTCACCAGAAAGTATTAGACTAATCCAAAATCTTTTTGTCGATATTAACCTTAGACCATCAGTCGATAGTAGTAATAAATTTGCAAACTTGACTCTTGAGCAAGCAACCGTTTTCATTCAAAAAACAATTAGTCTTTTAGGACCATTAAACCCATTCACTGAAGAAGAACTCAATATTAATACCAAAGTATTAGAAACCGTTACTCCAGCATCGTTTTCACCAGCATTACTATCTGAACAAGATAGTTTATCAGGTAGCCCAATTAATTTGGATGGAGGTAACTATCACGATCATCCTCATCACCATCATCTCTTATCTATCTCACCACCAAACTTTGACTTTATACCACCATCTATTTTAATAACAAATTCTAATAAAGAAAACAAAACTTTAAATTCATCAGTTAATAGCATCAGCAGCAGTGGAAACACCAAGGAAGGCTCATCTCATCCAACACAATTCAATTTCTCTGAAGATAATCACAGCACAAATAATAGTGGTAGTAATTTAAGCATCAACAGCACAAACTCAACTAAAATGATGGATGATTTCGACGATGATATAATCGATTTTAACAGTAAATTAAAAATAGAGGAAGAAAATAAAAAGCAATTACAAGAATACAGACAATTAATTATCGATATAGTTTCAGACCTTAAAGATAAAAAGAAATTATTAAATCAATGTTCAGAGTCTGATGATTCTCAAGTTAATATTCGTTCAATTGCCAAATATTGTCTAACTCTCAAACGTGAATTGGATACATTTATAAATGAAAATGACCTTAGTAATCAGATAGAAAACGAAATCGATCCAATTATCAACAAAGATAACGATTCATTTACAAATTTAAAAATTATGACAAATCATTTCATTGGCAGAATTTCATTCATTTTAGCAACAATCAAAAATAACTCGGAATTCAATCCAAAATTATTTGAATTATTACTAAACTATAAATAAATCTAAAATATACATTTAACTTCTTATTATTTTTATTTTTTTTTTCTCAAATTGGAAAAAAAGCGCCTAATTAAAATTAGGTTGGGGTTAACCAAAAAAAAAAAAAAAAACAATTAAAAAAAAAAAAACAATTAAAATAATGAACAAACAGATTAGTTTAATTTTTTTTTTTTTAATTAATCTATTTAATTAATTTATCTTTTTTAAAATAATTTTTTTTTTTTCTATTATTATAAAAAAAAAAAAAATTTTTATTTAAATGCATTATTATAAAAAAATTTATTTTTTTTTTTATTTTTTTATTTTTTTTTGTTTTTTTTATTTTTTTTTAATTTTATTATTTATTTTTTTTATTTTAGAATCTGTTATTATTATAGTTTTTTTTATTTTTCTTTTTTTCTTTTTGGTTAATTTTATAAATCGTAATATAAATATACAGTTTTTTATTGAGCACAATAAAAAAATAGAAAAATAGTTTTAAATATAACCTT
The DNA here is from genome assembly GCF_000190715.1 of Dictyostelium purpureum. NCBI lineage: Eukaryota > Evosea > Eumycetozoa > Dictyosteliales > Dictyosteliaceae > Dictyostelium > Dictyostelium purpureum. The sequence continues at coordinate 48,144 of NW_003519530.1, read as the reverse complement.
ATGTTTTTAATTATTTTTAAAATTTAAAAAAAAAATTTATAAAAAGGTAAAATAATAAAAAAAAAAAAAAAATTAAAATCCCCATTATTTTATCTAAAGTATAATTATTTCATAAACTATTTACATTATTATTTTTATAAATCATTCAGTATAAAGTTATTGTTTTGATAGGTAGTTTTAGCTTTATCTATACGTTTTTTTTCTCCACTCTTGATATCAAACTACTAATAACAACCACAAAATTATAAACATTTTCAACTCTAACACCCTATATCCCACATTCACACATTGATATATGTAATTTTTTAATTTTTTTGATTTTTAAATTTATTTTCACCCACATAATAACTAAATCATTGTTTTTTATATTTGCATAGTATTATATCATTAACTTACTAATTTTTTAATTTATTATTATTATAAATTATTTTAGAGAAAATTTTAAAAATATAAAAATAATTTATTTAATTGGTATCACAAAGAATAATCATAATCATATGGAATAATTAATAGTTTAAAATTAATAAATAATTTGTAGTATCAATATAATAATAATAAAAATAATAATAATAATAATAATACAGTAATAATATTAAAAATAATATAGTAATATAGTTAATATTATAACAATAAATTTTTTTTTTAAAAAAAAACAATAATAAATTTCATTTATTCAAATAAAATAGTAATATTATACAATTATATTATTTTTTTTTTTTAAAAAAATAAATTAAAATGGATAATGAACCATCATTAAGTTCATCATCATCATCCTCATCCTCATCAACTTCAACCTCAACATTATCAGAGGAAGTTTCAAGAGAAGAACAAAGTTTAAAAGATTTAGAATCAGATCATAATAATGACGATAATAACAATAACAATGGTAATAATGATAATGATAATAATAACAATCAGCCAATAAAAACAACTTCATTCGAAGAAACACCAAACATTGATCACCAACAAGAACAACAAGCTATAAACCAGGATGTCTTTAAAAAAAATCAAGAGGATGAAGAAAAAATAGAAAGAGAACAAAAAGAAAAAGAAAACGAAGAGAAAGAGAAAGAGAAAGAAAAAGAAGAGAAAGAAAAAGAAGAGAAAGAAAAAGAGAAAGAAAAAGAAAAAGAAAATATTTCACAATCTCCACCATCACCCCCTCCACCTCCTCCACCACCATCACCTCCACTCCCAACAATTACATTAAACCCACCACCAAAAACAGAAAATAAACCACCATCACCAAAACCAACCGTTACTTTTACAGATACAAATAAAACCAATACGTCATCACCAAAAACAAATGGAAATAAAAAAGAGGGTGCAATTACAGCAAGTATTTCATCAGAAGATATTATGGCACTTACTTCATTAAATGGTTCTACTGCAAATGATAAAGGCGGTAAAAGAACAGCATCAACCATTCTTAGATCAAAATCATCACCAAACCCAGGTGCCAACAATCCCTCGCATAATCAAAATCAAAATGGTGCCATAGCCAACAAAGACGTAAACAATGCTGTAAATTTACCAGTTGTTAATGAAGAGGAGGACCCATTACCAAAGTTTCAACATGATTTTAGATTACATAGAGGCACTTCATCTTGTGTGTATTGCGGAGAAAATACTAGAATATGGTCAACAAGTTATAAATGCTTTTTCTGCGGTGTAGTTTGCCATAAGAAGTGTTTAGAATCTATGAACACGATCCCTTGTTCAAGTGCAATTCATATGAATAAATTAAATCCCAAAAGAAGAAGCCAAACATTTAGCCACCCAACCAATAATGATAACTCAGTAGCACCTGGGTCACCATCATTAGTATCATCATTAGCTGCACCACAACCTTCAAATCAAGATATTCCATCATTAAACTCAACCCCAACACTATCCCCAGCCAACGCTAACAACAATAATAATGATGATACCTCTTCTCAATTAACAACATCAACAACATCAACAACTTTATCATCTTTAAATGAATTAAATGGATCTGAAAAACCAGATGATGATATGATTAATTTAATGTTTGATACATTAATGGCAGATTTAGATTTAACAATTCCAGCATCCAAACTATCAACTACTAGAAAATGGTTATTATTAGAGCAAAAGTTTAAATTGAAAAAAGATGAACTATTACCAGAATATTTTATAAAGAATCTTCAAGAACAGCCATCCAAATCAATTTTCCAATCACTTGTTGTTATTCTTAGAACCAATGTAACCAAAGGTTGGATGAATTCATTTGTTGCTATGAATGGTGTAGAAATATTATTTAGTTTATTATTAAAATCAAAAAGAAAAGATTATAAAGACGACTGTGTTATATCAATTGGTAAAGTTATGTCAAACCCTGTAAGTTTTTAAATATAAATATTAATTTTAACATTTTTATAATACAAATACTAATATTATTTTTATTTTTGTAGATTGGTTTAAATGCTGTTGCAGGTTTACCAATTGCTCCAAAAGCAATTGTAAAAGTTATTAGGTCAAAACAATTTGGATTAAAGAGTAAAGCAATTGCTATCGAATTATTAACAGTAATGTTATTAGATAAATATGTCCCAGGTGGTTGTAGTTTAGTATTGAAAGCATTAACCAAAACTAAAGAAAAGAGAAGATTTGCATTCTTTGTACGTTTTATTAAAGATAACGAATCTTTGGAAATGAAGACCAAGGCATTATGTTTTATCAATGTGTTAATTTTCGAAATGGAGGATATGAATGTTAGAGTTAATATTAGAAGCGAATTCCTTCGTCTAGGTCTTTACAATTATTTAAGAGATTTGAAGAAAGGTTTGACTCACGAAAAAACACTCTACACCCAAATCGAAATCTTTGAAGAGATGATGAACGAAGATAACCAAGAGCTTGACCTTAGATTAGAAGATTTAAAGAAACAACTGGGTATAGATATTGAAGATGTTGATCAAGTTTACAAAGCTCTCAAAAATACAACTAATAAAAGTGGACTTAATAAATCTTTATTAAATATTCTTCAAAATCTTTTAGTTATCAAAGCGTGTGACCCAATAGATGGTACCAAATACTTTATAATGTGCGACACCTTAATCAAACAAATATCTTTACATAAAGGTGGTTTCGAGGATCCAAATAATTTCGATTTCAGAGGTTTAATGATAGGTCTAGAAAATGCTTCCGCTGAGGTAACCCTCAATAGAAAGTTAGGTGAATTAGAAAAACAAAATATTGACAAAGCTATGAAACTCCAAGAGCAAGATATAAATATAAAGAGTTTAGTAGATCTTTTGAAACAAGTTAAAGAAGGAGGTGCTAGTGATCCAGCAATGGTTAAAAAGATTGAAGAGATGATCAAGTCAATGGAACCACCTCCATCAGCCCCAGAGCCATCTGCTATTGGGGTTCCACCACCACCCCCACCACCACCAGGCGGTAAGTTAGCAGGAGGTGCCATAGTTTTACCAGGATCCCCTGACGAAGCAGGCGCACCACCCCCACCTCCACCCCCACCACCACCAGGAGGAGCAGGCGCACCACCACCTCCACCACCCCCACCAGGTAAAGGTTTTAAGAAAGCACCAGCAGCTATTCAATGTCGTCCTCCACCAAAAGTTCCAAAACCAAAACATCCATTAAAAGCACTTCAATGGACTAAATTACCTCCTGTCAAAGTTAACGAATCATTGTTTGATAAGCTTGGACCAATGGACGATGTTAATTTACCATGGGAATCTATCGAGGATGAGTTTGCAGCCAAGGTTATTATTAGAGAAAAGAAAGTTGTTAAGCCAAAAGGTCCTGCACAAGTTATTGATCCAAAACTTGGTCAAAATATAAGTATCTTTTTATCACAATTTAAAGGTATCCCAACCAAACAACTTATTGCTTGTATTCAAAATATGGATGAACAGCAAATTTCACGTGACCAAGTCAAGCAAATGTCCAAACTTTTACCAAGCAAAGAAGATATGGCAGCATTAAAAGAGTACCTCCAAGCTGAAGATCGTTCCAAACTTTCAGTTGCAGATCAATATTGTATTGATATTGGAGCCTTACCATTTGCAAGTGAAAAGATCTCGATGTTTTTATTAAAATCCGAATTTAAATCACGTCTCGAAGAAGTAAAACCACAAATTGGTGCAGTTTCATTAGCATGCGACGAAGTATTCAAGAGTAAGAAGCTACTTCGTATCATTGAAATCATTTTAGTATTGGGTAACTTTATCAACTATGGAACACCAAGAGGTGATCAAAGTGGTTTCAAAATCGAATGTCTTTATAAACTTGTTGATACCAAATCATCAGATCTCTCATCCAATTTAATTAATACCTTTGTAAAATATTGTACAGAAAAAGAACCACAACTTTTAACATTTGCCGATGAAATGCCATCACTTGCAACTGCACGTAAAACTATTTGGTCTGGTGTCGTTGCTGATGTATCTTCAATTGGTCGTGATGTAAATAGCGTAAAACAAATGGTCGAAACTCTTCAAAAAGCTAATGAACCATTTAACCAATCGATTGTTACCTTCCTTTCATCTGCCTCATCCGAAGTAGAAAGAATGAGAAAACTTTTAGAATCAACCCAAGAAAACTTTAAGAAGCTTTGTATATTCTTTGCTGAAGATCCAACAAAGGTTCAACCAGAAGAGCTATTCGATATCTTTGGTAGATTTATAACATTGTTTGAAAATGCCACCACCCACCTTCAACAACAAAAAGAAGAACAAGAAAAAGAAGCTAAAAGACAACAACAAAAACAACAAAGACAAGAAAGAGCAGTTAGAAAACTTACAACAAGTAATGAGGATAAAAATGATGGTGGTAGTGCCGATAAAAGTGATGAAGAGGATGTCGTTAACGACTTACTCATGGCTGTAAGAGATGGTGACGCTTTTAGAGGTAGATTTGGCAGAAGAAGAGTTGCTATTGCCTCATCGAAAATTACACCAAATTTAGACCCAACTAAAATTTTACCAACTTCATCTCCCTCAAAAGAAAAGTCATAAAACACTAATTTATAATATAAACCAATAATAATTTTCTTTTTTTCACTATAAACGAAAAAAAAAAATATGAATAATAAAAATAAAAAAAAAAACAAACTATTTATTTATTAAAATATATTTTATTTATAAAACTTAAATAAAATATAACAAAATTAAAAAAAAACCATAGTTTATATTTATTAAATCTTTTATCTTTTTTTATTTTTATAACAAAGTGTTTAAAATATCTAAAAAAAAAAAAAAAAAATATTGGTTGATCTTTTTTTAGTTATTATTTTATTGTTTATTTTTTTTATTTTTTTATTTTTTTTAAATAATATTTTCATCCTATTATTAACATCTCATTCTTTTATTTTGAGAAAAAATAATTAATAATTTATTTACATATTTTTTTCCGTTGCACAAAAAAAAACACTTTAGTTGGAAGTATGTTAGTGGTGTGTTTTTGTGTGCAAAATTTGATTAAAATATTGATCATTCAAAGAAAAGGTGATGATTGAAAAAATTTGAAAAAAATTTAAAAAAAAAAAAATAAACTAACTATCAGATTTTTATAATTTTTTTTTTTATTTTTTTTTAATTCTTTTTTATTTTTAAAAAAAAAAATCGTACAAAAATAACTTTTATTAATTTATATAAATAAACTACGGTTATAAAACAACTATATAATTTGTATGTAATTGAAATAAAATCTTTTTTTTCATTTTGTAAAATTAAAATTTTTAATATAAAAAATGAAAAGTTTGTGTATTTTTTAAAAACAAAAAACAAAAAACAAATTTAAAATTTAAAAAAAAATATATAAAAATAAAAACTCGTTTTTAATATAATAATTATTTTAAATAAATCATTTGTTTATTTGTTTTATTCTATTCTTTATTTTCTTTAATTACAAAAAGTAACATCACAATCATCATCATCACAATCATTATCTTTATTACATGAGATATTCCTATCTTTATTCTTTTTATTTAATTTGTATTAGAAACAACAGGTATATAAATACAAACTGTAAAATACAAAAAGTAAATAAACAAAAAAAATCAGATCATTTTTAAAAACTACACACTTATGTTAACTTTTCCCCACTCACACTTTATTACACACAAATACATATAAATAGACCTCACAAACTTTCAAAATTCAATTTCCCCCCCAAAATAAACAAATATCTCTTTTCTTTTTTTTATTTTATTTTATTTTTTATTATTCAATATAGAATAACTTTACTAATATAATGAATTTTATTTTTATTATCATCAAGTACAGTTAGTTGATTTTAAAATTAAATTTTAATTAATTTAAATTTTTTTTTATAATTATAATTTTTTATTATCATTAAAAAATCAATAGTTATTTATATATTTATATTTTATAATTAATATTTTTATCATAAAATATAAAAAGAGTGGGATATGGTTCGAATAAATTGTGACTACATCCCAGCTTTCCCCATTGTATACTACAAAACAAAAGAGGATTATAAAAGAGAAACAAGTACATTATTCTTCTTATTATGGCCATTAATTGTATGGTATGTATTTTTTATTTATTTAATTATTTATATAGATATTTTTGTGTAAATTTCAAATTTTATTAAAATTTATCATTTTTTTAAAAAATAGGAAAGAGAAACATGGTCAAAAATTATTTGCATTATTATACATTTTATTTAGATTAACATATAAAGAACTTACTGATACACAGTTTATTGATATATTATGGCCAATAATACATATCGAATACAGCCCAAAAGAATTTAGATTTGGTATCAGACCGATTATGTGGGTTATCTCTGGTGATGGAAAGTTCAAATTCTCGCTGTGTGGTATAGTTAATATATTTTCAAGTAAAGATGGTGAAAGTGTTTGGTTTTCAATAGCGCCTTTCATTTGGTATAGATACGATTATGGCCGAGTATTCTTTACAATATTTCCGATTTTTTGGGTAACAAAGAAGGTTTCTCCATCAGGCGACAAATGGATGTATCTATTATTACCAGTTGGTCTTTTAAAGAAGCAGGATGATGGTTTCCTTTTGAATATTGCATTTATCATTCAGTTTATGGTGTACGATAGTTTCTTCTCCTTCTTTATTCTACCATTCTTTATTTATCATCATGTATATAATGAAAAATTAAGAGTTAGTGTGGCCATTTTATTCTATTATTCAAATATAATGAAGAATCAGTTCAAGAGATTTGTAATTTTCCCAATTCTATGGTCAAGTTGGTCCAGCAATAGTGTTACATTCAACTTTTATCCAGCAATCATTTATATGCGAAGAGGCGAGAATAAATTCATATCAATTGCAATGTTATATTATTATAGAGCCATTTCAAATAGTTATAGATTCCACTTTATTCCATTAATATTATTGTATCAAAATTTTGTTGGCACCAAAAAGTTCTTAAATGTATGCTTACTTTTCAATCATATAAAATATAGTTGCATTAACTGGGTAATCGTATTTCCAATATTCTGGTTTAGAAAGAAAACTGGCTCATCTTATTGGTGGCACTTATGGCCTATTTTCGGATACCGTAAATCACATTACGATCATGGATATAGTGTATACTTTATTTACCCATTCATCCAATTCAATAACTATCAACATGGTAGCGTCAAATACTATCACTTCTTTTATAGGTTTATTCACTATTATAAAAATACTGAAAAAAATCGTCTCAGACACGGCTTCCTCCCACTCTACGCTTACAGTACCTGCAAAGAATATGTAAAGGGTCATGTTTTATTGTATGTTTGGTATAATCATAAGAGTTATAAAAAAGAAGTTAAAATGAATGAAATCAATAACAAGAGGGTAGAGGTCGAAGAATCAATCGACCAAATACAGGCTAGTGATAATGAAACACCAGGAAATGAAGAAATAGAACCTAACTCAGTTAATTTGGAAAAAATTTCAGATAAAATACAAAAACCAATACCTCCACCCCCACCACCAGTACCAGAAAAACCAGAATATGAAACCATTATGGAATTCGATTATGTCTTTAAATCATTTTTACCAATCACATTTTACTGGAGAAAAGGAAATAATAGCCACTTCTTATTATTACCATTAATATTATTATTCAAATGGTCATTGGTCGAAACTGATAGTTATATTTTTGCCCCATTATTCTATCAAAGAAGATATCAAAACTATCTTAAAAGATTTATTATTCCAATTTTCTATCAAAAGCACACAGAAGATAAGGATATTGTAATATCTCCAATTTATTATTATTGGAGACGATTAGGTAATTCATTTAGATTAATTGCGCCAATTTTTGTCGATGTCTACAAAGGAGAGACTCATTTGGTAATATTGTTATTGCCCACCTTTATTTATTACCGTAAATCAATTTTCAAGTTTACAACACTCTTCCCATTCTTTTTTAGAACTCAAGATGCAAGCAAGAATGAAATATTCACCTATTGGTTCCCATTCTATGGTAAATCTTACAAAGGTTCATCGGTCAATCGTTACTTTTTATTCCCATTATTCCGTATCAAGATTGGTAGAGAAACTAGATCCTTTTGCCTTGATGTTCTTTTCCCATTATTCCATTATGAAACTTGTGGTGAAGATAATAGCTATTCAATTCGTATTCTACCAATTCTATGGATGTCAAAGAACAACTTTAATGAAATGTTACTTATTATGCCATTGTTTTGGAGATTTATTACTGACAAAGATTCAAGACCTCAAAGAAATACATTATTCCTTCCATTCTACTTTTATAGAGATTCTGCCGAATACGAATTTAAATTGGTTACACCATGTTTCCTTCCACCATATTACATCCACTATCATAGAGAGGCCAGCAATGTCGAAAATACCTACCTCCTTCCATTCTATTCTCATCAAATTAAAGGTCTAGATCACTTGAAATGGGTTTGTTGGTTCCTTTATCGTCATACATACCGTGACTATAGCGAATACTTTACAATGAATGTTTTCCTATTCTTCAAACATAACAGTGAAAAATACTCAATTACTGGTTTTGCCCCACTTTGGGTATATTGGAAAAATAAAGCCGAAAATAGTAAACATATTAGGGTATTGTTATTGGTTGCATATGATAAAGCTAAATCAAAATTAAGAGAGTTCAGTAGATTATCTATTTTTTGGTTTGTTACAACTCACCTAACATTGTTCTGTCGTCAAACACTTGTCAAGAAAACCATCACCAAACAAGAGTCTATTGCCGACTCAATTAACCAAATGGTACAAGATGAGATTACACCGGGTGCCTCAAATATTAATGGTAATGGTGAAGATATCGATAGATATTCAAAATTAGAAACTATTACAGATTCATACAAAATTTATTTCTTCCTACTATTCCATCTCAAGACAGATAAAGCTAAAGCATATTCACATCTTGCATTATTCTGGTTCATTAAACCATATATTGCATTGTTTTATAATAGCAAAAAAGCCGCTGATAGAATCTGTTTCTTCTTATTTTTATTCTGTTACAAATATGATATTTCAAATGTTACATTCGCTTTGTTCTGGCTTTTCCATCCACTCGTTAGTCTATTCCTTTATGAAAATACACCATTCGCAACTATTACAAGATTCATACCATTCTTTTGGGTCCGTAGTGTACCAGATGCATCGAAACCACGTGAAAACGATGAATCAATTGACGGCCGTAAACGTAGTAGCACTAGAGTCACAGTACGTTCAATAGCAGTCAGCATTTTATATTTCGTACCAAACTATGGTTTAATCAATTACCAAAAATCAAGCTATCTCTTTTCATTATACTTTTTACCAATTTGGTACTACAAAAACTCTACTGAACACAATATGTTACAATTTAGCTTCCTTTGGTTCGTCTTTCCATTTACCTCATTGTTCAACTACACTAAAGTTGATCACGAAATCACGCATAGACTATTCCCATTATATTATAGAATTACCACAGATGATATAGAGAAAAAAGCAGGTTATCGTAGTTTGTTCGCATTGGTTTGGTTAGCTCATCCATATATTTCCTTTATTAGATATGACAATGATTGCAATAGTAATGTATTTTGCATTTTCCCTCTATTCTGGCGTAAATATGGTCATTTAAAAGACGACTATCATTTATCAATTATTTATATCGTTAGAAAATTTGGCTTCATCGACTATTGGAAATCAGAATCACTCACTCGTTTCTATATTCTTTGCCTATTCTTCTTCAACAAAGAAAATGAAAAGAAGAGAATCTCGATTGTCTATCTCATTCATCCAAGAGCTTCATTTATTTCGGCTAAATTTGCACCAGACTATAACAAAATATTTGTATTCCTTGCTGTTTACCTCAAGAGCTCTGATACTAGAGGTTTTATCTGTTCAATTATTTGGATTGCTCATCCTAAAGTTTCATTCATCTCATATTGGAGCAAAAACCAATACAGCCATTTCCATATTTTCCTTTTGTTCTGGTTTTCTAAAATTGAAGAATATTGTCAAGTTGGTATAGTTTGGATTGGTGCATACAAAAAATCATTATATGGTAACCCATACGTTAATCAATCAGTCCAAGAAAGTAAAAAAACACATCAAATCTATTGTCCAATAAGTTTATTCCTTAGTTATAATGATGGTGCATATAAGAATGTTTATTTCATGCCATTCTTTAGATATTGGTCCCATGTACAAGCAGAAACCGAAAAACTATGGGCTTTATTAGGTTTAATTTACTTTTCCTCAAAACAAAGAACAAGTGAATTCCGTTGGTTCTATAGATGGATTCGTATCAAATCGGGCTATCAAACATTTATTGTCGAAGTCAATCCATTTATTTCATATAAAAGAAAAAATGAAAATACAAAAGTTTTAATTCTGGGTGGAATGTGCGGTTGTTATACCTCAATGTGCAGAGTTTGTTGTATAGAATGTTAAAAAAAAAAATATATAAATAAATAAATAAATAATTGTAATATAGAATATTTAATATTTAAATATTAAAATAATTAAAAAAACTAAATTAATAATTAATAATAATAAAAGAAAAAAAAAAAAAAAAAAAAGAAAAGATAAAAAGAAAAAAAATGGGTGTGGGTTATTATTTATTAAATTTTCCCAAACACACAAAATTTTTTTTTATTTTTTTTTTTTTTTACTTTGATTTTTTTTTTGTTTATTTTGAAACATTATAGTAATAAAATAACAACTGTGATATATTAAAAATATTTAGATTTATAAAAAATGAAATTATTATTATTTTTAATTTTAATTTTATGCATTAACTATTCATTTGGATATGACGCCAAACTATATATATTAAATGAAAAAAGTCAAGAATGGGATATTGTTAAAATACCAAACTTAGCTCTTGGAACAGGAAATTTTGAAGAAACTCATCCCCCAAATTTTTTATTTAAACAAATTGTAGAACCAAGTTCAACAGTCCAATTAAAGTTTATTTTAGAAAATGATATTATTCCAAAAAGAGATGTTATGATGGATGTTAATGGTGGAATTGGTACATATTTCTTTAGGGACAAGTTTGGGGAGTTATACCCTAAAGATAATTTCTTACATAATAATGTATGGGCATCATATTGTGGTAAAGATAACTTTGGACCACCCTATTATTTTAATTATACCTGTTTAAATCGTGTAATGTCGTGTTCAATTTCTGCAAGAATTAATTATGGTTATTTCAACCATTGTAAATAATATAAAAAATAAAGAATAAAGGAATTATATTATATTTTTAAATAAAAAACAAAACAAATAGATATTTATTTTATTTTTTTTTTTAAATTTTATTTTATATATAATTTAATAAATAAAAGTTTTTCTTTTTTATTAGAAGAAACCAGTTTGAGCAATTGAACCAGATGATTTTGAATTTGTTGCGAAAATACCATCGAAAACTGGTTTCATATGGGATCTTGATTCTACTCTCTTAAAGAATGGATGTCTCATTAATTTATCTACAGATGAACGTTTTTCAGGGTTTGATTCAAAACATTGCCATAACATATCCTTTAAATCGATTGAACAACGAATCTTTGGGAAATCGATACCATTGATTGCATTATAAAACATTGCCTTCATTCTGCTGTCACGGTGTGGTGGTTTCTTAAATAACAATTCTAACATACAAATACCAAAACTCCAAACATCGGTAGGATAACTACATTCTTCGCCACGAATCATTTCTGGTGACATATAGTATGGTGAACCGACCATATGTTGTGAGCCACCTTTTTCAACGGATGCACAAAGACCAAAATCGATTAATTTGACATAGCCATCTGGGGTGACCATAACATTTGCTGCTTTAACGTCTCTGTGAATTAACTTTCTTGCGTGAAGGTATTCCAATGCTTTTAAAAGCTCTAAACCAATATAACCAACTTGAGTTTCCTTGAAGATATGAGATGAAGCTGCAGCTTGTTCCAATGTACCACCTTGAAGGAACTCTGTAATAATAAAAAGATCACTACCGTAGAGAACCGAATTGTAATATTTTAAAATATTTGGATGGTTGCAACTATTGAGGAAACCAATTTCTTGTAATACATTGTGTTGTTCTTTTGGTGTAGAGTAGTTAACAACTTTGACACATACTCTTTTCTTGTCGTAGAATCCATCATAAACCTTACCATATTGACCACGAGCAACTTGATTTGTAAACTTAACTCTTTTTTTAATATCATTACTTGGGATAACTTTAATGGTGGTTGATGCTTGACCAAGAAACTCTGTAGAAATACCAGTGAGAATACGCTTTCTTTCTAATTTAATTTCGGTAGTTTTGGCTAATTTTTCTGTTTCATCCATAATTGGAGCATCGACGAATGCATCAACGTTGTCGAAAGCTGATGTTCTAATTTCTTCTTTAGTATACATTGGTTGTTTGTTTGCAATACTTTCTGCATCACTGATATCTAATAATGACATTTCTTTTGTTGGAACACTGAGATCGACTGGAACCAATAATGTGATCTTTTGACGTGTAATAAATTTAACAATACGAAGGAATAATCTAAAATGTTTTTCTATATCTTGAACAGGGATATCTTCCTTGGCCATATCAACACGTACTTCCTCTGGAATATCAGCATACTTTGCTACAACCCATGGATCGCATGCTTTTCTATTTGCATATCTTTTTTTTGTTGAGGATGAACCACTCTTGGATTTACGATATAAACCTTCTTTTTCAGATACATCCTTATCCTTATCTTTCTTTTTATCCTTTCTATCTTTTTTATCTTTTTTATCTTTGCCCATTAACGATGCTGACGATGCTAAAGTGGTTGTGGTGGTGGTTGTAGTGGCTGTTGCAAACGATGCAACTGATAATCTGCTACTCTTGCTATGATTGGATGCATTATCATCAAAATCACCAACAACACTTGTTTTACTAGTTGAGTTTATTGATGATTCACTTGCATTATCTGAGTGTAATGATGTTGATGATTTAAATTCTGATGATGTTGAAATTGGTGTTGAATTATTCGATTGTAAAGTTGGTGATGTAGAATTTCCATTCATTACACTAGTGTTGGTTGTATTTGTTTCATTCTTAATTGAAGATGATTCTGTTGTACTGGTTGGTTCTTCTTGTAATTTAAGTGATTGGTTTTGAATGATCTATAAAAATAAAAATAAAAAAATTTTATATTAATAAAAAAAAAAAAAAAATTTTAAATTAAAAATATAAAAAAAAAAAAATCTATTTTTAGTTTCTCGTAAAAAAAAAATAAATAAATAATGCTCTTTTTTTGTACATACAGATAATGGTCTTGTTTCGATTGTAATTAAAGATGATGGGAAAATACCAACTTTACCATCAAGTTTACCTTTAATGAAACCATTTTCAGTTCTTTCTAAAAATTCAATTCTTTGACCTTTTACAAATGATAAATGATTCTCTGTCGATCCATGATAATCACCTGTTGCTACTAAATATAACATTTTTAATTCTATTACTATATATTTTTATAATTTCTATAAAATTAAATTTTTGAGTATATATATTACAATAATTTTTTTTTGTGTGTTGTGTGTTGTGTGTGTTGTGTGTGAGTTTTTTAATTTTTTATATGTGTGGCTGTGTGTTTTTTTTGCGAATTATAACTATAGGTACAAAAAGAAGCTCTTAAAAAAAGATATTATATTTTCTAAAAAACTATTTTATTTTTTTTATTTTTATTTTTATTTTTATTTAATATCTATTTAATATTTATTTAAATAATAAATAAATATATAAATATTATGGTGGTTTTTATATCGATACAAGTGATGATGTAAATGTTTTTTTAAAATAAAAAAAAGCTTTCTATTATATTTTATAAAATTTTATAAAAACTAAAAAATAAAAAAAAAAATAAAAAAAAATTATAAAAAAATTTTGGGTGGAGGTTTTTTTTCTTTTTTTTTTTATTTATTTTTTTTTATTTTTTTTTTAATTTCCATCACCTTTAATCTTTTTTAATTTTTTGAATTATTATAATATTGTTAAATTTTTATATGTGTAGTTTGATGAAACAAAAAAAAAAAAAAAAAAAAAAAGATATTTATTAATTAATAAATTGAGAAAAAAGTATTTAAAAAAAAAAAAGGGTGGATAAATCATCCAAACAAACATATCTAAACATAATATAATTTTAAAAACAAATTTATTATTTTAATTATTTGTTTTTAAATTATTTGTTTTTTTTTTTTTTTTTTTTTTTTTTAAAAATAAATAGATAGAATTTATTTTATTGAATAGTGCATGTTGATTTATTATTGTTATTATTATTAATAATAATATTATTATTATTGTTATTATTACTATTATTATTATTATTGCTATTGATACATCTATCTATTATTTGTCCAATTAAAGCCAACATGGATTGGTGAACACCAATATTTTGTTTTGAAGAAACTTCATAAAATTTTGACCCTATTTGGTCTGCAAAATTTTTTCCTTCATCATAAGTCACTTCTCTTTGTTTTTCATCAATTTCAGCTATATCTAATTTTGCTCCAACAAAAATTTTTAGGGAATTACCACATGGATTTGTATTTAAATCATTATAATGTTCTATACACTGATTAAATGAACTTCTATCACAGATATCATATATAAAAACAATTCCATGGACCCCATAATATTGATGTTCCATATGTTCATTTTTAAAACTTGAATTTAAATCCTATAAATAAATATATGTGTGCTTAATGTTAATAATAATATATTAAATTAATAAGAAAAGAAATTATATTACACACATTATCATCTATCAGTAAAAGATTTATTTTATAGTTATCAAAAATAATCTCTTTCCTTTTAAAAATATTGCCAAGGTAACAGTTTCTTTCCTGGGGGGTAAAGGTATCTTCAATATACCTATTAAAGTAACAGGTTTTTCCACTTTGGAGACCACCTACAATTAATATTTTTACAAAATGATCTCCTTCCATAATTAAATAAATAATAAAATAAAATTTTTTTTTTCAAAAATTTTTCAATCAAATTTTTTTTTTAACAATATTTTTTTTTTTAAGTTTGAAATTTTATTAATAAAATAAAAATTCCCTTCACCCATAATAAATATTATTTTTTGATTATTAGTTTTATTAGACCTAAAAATAAATTTGTAAATTGAGTTTAATAATTGAATTTCATATAATTTGACATTTTTTTGAAAAACTCTGGTATAAAAAAAAAAATTATTTTTTAAGATCTAGTTTCATTTTAATTTATATTTATGATCTTACTGAATAAAATAATTATTTTGTTTTTTCTGAGGGAGAAACAATTATTTTAAATATTTGTTCATTTAATAGATAGAGTTTATTTTACTGAATAGTACATTTTGATTTATTATTATTATTATTATTATTATTATTATTATTATTATTATTGCTATTGCTATTGATATCATTATACTTATTTTCCCTCCTATGATTATTACTATCTATTATTTGACCAATTAAAGCCAACATGGATTGGTGAACACCAATATTTTGTTTTGAAGAGGTTTCATAAAATTCTAGCCCTTGTTGGTCTGCAAATAATTTTCCTTCATCATAAGTCACTTTTCTTTTTTTTTCATCAATTTCAGCTATATCTAATTTTGTCCCAACCAAAATAATTTGGGTACAACCAAATAGTTCTTTTTTTAATTCTTGATAATATTTTATACAGTTCTCAAATGAATATCTATTACAGATATCATAGGTAAAAATAATTCCATGGGACCCTTTTATTTCATTATAGGAATCATAGTTTATAAATCTTGAATTAATATTCTATAAATATATATGTAAAATGTTAATCATTAAATATTAAAATAATATGAAAAAAATAATTTAAATAATTTTATTTTTTTATTCACACATTATAATCCAACAGTAGAAGTTTTATGATACAGTTATTATTAAAATAAATCTTTTTAGTGCTATTACTATAACTATAACTATTACCAAGGAATGCAGACGATTCCATGGGGTTAAAGCTATCTTCTATATATCTATCTAAGTAACAGGTTTTCCCACTTTTAATATCACCTATAATATATATTTTAAAAAAATAATTATAATCTTTTTCCATTAATTAATAAATAAATTTTTTAAAAATTTAAATTTTTTTTTTTTCACTTACTCTAAAAAATCCCATTTTCTTTTTTATTATAAATTATAAAAAATTTCCAATTTTTTTTTAAAATATAAAAAAATTATTTTATTTTTTTCATATTTTTTATAATCATTTAAAAGAATGATTATAAAACTGAATAATCTCGATATGGATCTAACTAATATGATTTATAATATAACCTCAATTATAATATCAACAGAAAAGTTAGATAAATGGTAATCCTTAGGGTGCAGCCTTATCAACATCGATTTATTTTTAGAATTAAATTCATAAGTTAGTTTTCAGAGAAAATCTTTTTTCAGTTTTGGTACATGAAAAGCATTGTTAAAAATCTATAATGACGCTTGGAGTTTAAAGTAATAATTGACTTTGAAATTTCTAAATTATTAATAATGTACACATTATAATATTATTTTAACAAAAAACTGTTGTTTAGAAATTATATCACACATTGTTATCAGGGTATATCACAATAACCAGTAAATCATCAATAGATTGGTTTTTAATATTGGGCCAATATTAGAATTTGTTTTTATGGATAAACTTTTTATATATAATAATTAAATTTATACAATTATTAAATATATTTCAAAAGATAAAAAAATCTTGAAATTACAAATAAAACCATTCCTTTGTGTAACTTTAGTAGGAGGCTCATTTTTTTATTTATTTGTATTTAATTTCGATAACGAAAGACACATGGATGAATACAAAGCATCCATTCCAGGATATGTACAATGTTTATTGGCTGGTGGAAATCAAGAAACATGTGTTTCAGAAGGACCCAATTTTGCAGCTTACTTTATGTTTTACTTTTTCATTCGTCTCTTTGGTATTCTCTTATTTTGTATATATGGCACCTCTGAGAATGCTAGAAATATTTGGATCCATTCAACTTTACTCAACCATCCAGCTATCAAACCATTCTTATTGAAATACAATATCGTCAATTATAATAGTGTTACTGTATTTGGTAGTGGCATGGCAGCAACCAATTCAAAGTCAATGACATCTGGTAAAAATAAAAGTCGATGAAAATGATGATTCAAAATCTGGTTAAGGTATGGATATCTGAAGTGATTCATAAAAAAAAAACTATAAAAAACAAACAAAAACTACTATATCATTCAAATTATTTTAATTGTATTATTTTCTTCAATTTGCATGACCAACCACACTGTTTCCTTTTTCATTAAACACTGTTTAAAATTTTTTAATTTTTTTAAACAGTGTTAAATTTACTTTTTTTTTTAATTTTCTTTCATAGTATTTTTAAAAAGTTTTTTTTTTTTTTTTTTTTTTTTTTTTTTCTTTATTATTTTATATACATACAAATAATCATACATTTTTATTTTTTTCATTATAATATTCGGCACATATAATAATTTTTAATAATAACAATAATAATTTTTTATTTTTATAAAATAATTTACAACTTAATTTATTTATTTAAAAATGGATTTATTACTTGTTTTTTACATTTTATGTGGTATCACTAGTTTCTCATTAGCTTTTTTTATTAATAACAAAATATACAATAGCAATAACATGAGAAACAACAATAATAGAACCCACACCCAAGACCCACACCCAATCAACAATGATTCAACCGTACAATTAACCCCAAATCATCAATCCCCACCAAACGCCTCTACCTCTGCACCATCAGCCTGTGTCTCAGCCTCAGCCTCTGTACCATTAACTTCAGTCTCTGCACCATCAGCATCAGTATCAGCATCATCTGCACCTGCTTCATCTGTTTCAGCACCATCAGTATCTGCATCATCTGCACCAGCACCATATGCATCAGCATCAGCATCATCAGCATCTGCACCAGCATCATCTGTATCTGCATCTGTATCTGCACAATCTGCCTCCGCCTCTGCCTCTGCACCATCCGCCTCTGCCTCTACCTCTGCACCATCATCATCAGTCTCTGCACCATCACCATTATCAAGAACCAATAAATTTAGAAAGCCAGTAAATAGTTCTTCAGGTGCATCCACATCAACTGGCAATAGTCCAATGAAGAAAAGACCATTGGAAATAGATAATGTAAAAAATTGTGATAGAGAATTTTCAAAAAAACTTAAACTCGAAGATGAAGAGAGTTTAAAAAGAGATAGAGAAATATTAATTGAAATGGAAAGAGTAAGAGTAGAGAGAGAAAGAGATGAAAAAATAAAATTAGATCAAATCAAAAGAGCAGCAGATATTAAAAGAATTTCAAAACTTTACAGAGAAAGGGAAGAAATGGAAGAAATTGAAAGAGCTCAAATTCTTCAAAGAGAAAAAGAAATAAAAGAGGAATATGAAAAAAGAAATTTAGAAAGAATCCAAAAAGAAAAAGAAGAAAAAGAAAAACATCAAAGATCAAGATTAAGTAGCCTCCAAAGAAGAGAAAGAGAAGAAAGAGCCGAAATTGAAGAGAGAAAAAGATTAGAGAATCTTCAAAAAGAATTACAAAAGAAAGAAAGAAAAGAAAAAAGAAGATTAGAACAAGAAAGATTGGAAAGGGACCGTTTAGAAAGGGACGACAAATGCACAATTTGTATGAATGAAATAGAGGCCAGCGAACTCGCATATATTGCATGCGTTCATAGATTTTGTTATGAATGTATTTTCGAATGGTCAAAAAGCTACCGTACCTGCCCAAACTGTAGAAAACCATTTAGGGATGTTAGAGTAAGTAATCCATTAAATTTATATTAATACATAATAAAAAAAATATATTAATTTATTTCATTTATAATTTATTTCAGAGAGTAGCTAGTGCCGAACGTTTATAGGCCTAATGAATATAAAGATGAAGATGACAATGATTATATAGATATCGATCAATATTGAAAATGATAGCCATTAAATTAATAGTTTAAATTCTTAATTCAATGTTTCATTCAATAGAACTTGATGAAGACTAAATTATTAATAAAATCGTTTCATTCAATGTTTCAATTATTGAAATTGATGGAATTAAGAAAAGTCATCTACATCCGAGAAACATTCATCTTTATCAACATTAATATGAAATAACACATCACATTAGCTCAAATCTACAGAAAAATTCTAAAGGTTCCACGTTCAATTATAACAAAACAATTCCTAAGGTAACTATAATTAATATTTAGATAATTATTATTATATTTGAATATAAAAATTACTAATATATAATTTAATTCTTTGTTAGGTTAAATCCAATTTTTCATTTTTCAGTTAACACATTCATTAGTCTTCTAAAGGTAATTATAATGATAATATTTGCATAATTATAATTATATTTGAATAAAAAAGAAACTAATATTTATTTCATATTTAGTCAAATTCTTTCTCTTTCATTATCCACACGTGATCGCTATTTAAAGTCTACAATGGGGTAACTATAATGTTAATGTTTAAGTAAAAAAAAAAAGATACTTATATTTAATTTTAATATTTTTTAGTTTAAAATCTGATTCTTTCTTTCAATATCATAACGTTTGCAAAGTATACATTGGGTTCTTGTCCATTCTTTCTTTTTCATTATCAAAATATTCTAGGTCACAAAACAAATTTTGGGGTTCTTGTCTAAACTTTCATAAATCAGAGATCAAGCATTGGGGTTCTTGTCTAAACTTTTATATATCAGAGATCAAGCATTGGGGTTTTTGTCTATTCTTTCATATTCATTATCGACACATTTTTAATCATAAAACAATCATTGGGGGTTCTTGTCTATTCTTTCATATTCATTATCGACACATTTAAAGTCATAAAACAATCATTGGGGTTCTTGTATATTATTTTTCAAATCGTCCATCAACTATTCAACCAATAGATGCAATCAAAAATATTTCATTAAAAAAAATAAATAAATACACATATAAATAAATATCTATAGATATAACTAAATAATTTCCTATATATGAAAAATTCAGTATCTTTCTTTTTATAATTATTTTTTGATTTGTTTGTCTATATAGCATTTTGTTAATAAATAAATTTTTCATCTAAAAAAATTCCATACATATTTGTATATAAATAAAATTATATTTTTTTAATTTTTTTTTTTTTTTTTTTTTCTTATTAAATTTTTATGTATATTATAGTCTTTGATACACAGCACCTCAGCTTTAAAATACTATCAACCAATGATAATGAATTTCCAGATTTTATGTTTTTTTAAAACCAAAAAATAAACTTAGTAAATTGAATTTAATAATTGAATTTTTTGTTATCATATAATTTAACATTTTTTTTTTAAAAAAAACTCTGTTTTAAAAAAAAAAAATTAATTTTAAATATTAGGTTTCATTTTAATTTATATTTATGATCTTACTGAATAAAATAATATTTTTGTTTTTTCTGCAGGAGAAAAAATTGTTTTAAATATTTTTTCATTAAATAGATAGAATTTATTTTATTGAATAGTGCATTTTGATTTATTATTATTATTATTATTATTGCTATTGCTATTGCTATCATTATATTTATTTTCTATCCCATCTAATATTTGACCAATTAAAGTCAACATGGATTGGTGAACACCAATATTTTGTTTTGAAGAGGTTTCATAAAATTCTAGCCCTTGTTGGTCTGCAAATAATTTTCCTTCATCATAAGTCACTTTTCTTTTTTTTTCATCAATTTCAGCTATATCTAATTTTGTTCCAACCAAAATAATTCGGTATCTATCAGATCCATTTGGATTTATAATTTGATAATCTCTTATACAATCATTAAATGAACTTCTATTACAGATATCATATGTTAAAATAATTCCATTGGACCTTTGAATTTCTTCATAGAATTCATCATCGATTCTAAATATTGAATTATTCTATAAATATATAAGTAGGCAAAATGTTAATAATTAAATATTTAAATAACAAGAAAAAAATAATTTTACACACATTATAATCAAACAGTAGAAGTCTTATGATACAGTTATCATTAAAATTAATCGTTTTTCTTCTAAGACCACTACCCGTATGATTATCTTCAAAGGAAGGGGACGAATCCAAGGGTTCAAAGCTATCTTCTATATATCTATTAAAGTAACAGGTTTTTCCACTTCCCCTACCACCTACAATAGATATTTTAAATAAATAATTATAATCTTTTTGCATTTATAAATAAATAAATAAAAATTTAAAAATTTTTTTATAACAAAATTATTTTAAAATTTTTTTTTTTTTAACACTCCCATTTTCCTTTTTATTATTAATTATAAAAAAATTGAAAATTTTTTTTAAATCTAAAAAAATTATTATTAAATTTTATTTTATTTTTTTCATAATTTTTTTATAAGCATTCAAAAGAATAATGATTGTTAAAAAGAATAATTTCGATAATGGATTTAACTAATATGATTTTTAATAGTCTCAATTATAAAATCAAATAGATGGTTATTTAAATGATAATCCTAAGGGTGCAACCATATCTATAAATACTGTGCACATTTACAAATCATTATAATAATATTTTCAACAAAAATTGTTGTTTAGAAATTATATCTAATACTCATTGTTATCAAGTCATATGGTAATAACCACTATTAAATCATCGATAGATTGGTTTTAATATTGGACCCAAAAATATAAATAAAATAGCAGCCTAAAAACAAATTAAAACTTTATTTTTATGGATAAACTTTTTTTATATAATAATTAAATTTATACAATTTTTAATTTATTTATTTATTTATTTGTTTTAAAAAGAAAAGATATCTTTAACAGCAATTGATGAAATAAAAGAGTTTGAAAAAGAGGTTTCTGGGCAAGCAGCAGTGAATTCAGTTGAGGCACCAGTTTCTAAATCAATTTGCATATATGTTTGAGATGAGGTAACTAAAAGAACATATCTTGGATTGGCACCAGTGATCATAGAAACGGCATTAGTGCCTTGATTTAAAAGAGTGGTATTTTTTGATTCTGGATTAACTAAAAAGAGATGTGAGGTTTCTTCACCAGAGTTTTTACCAAATAATACAACTTGACCGTTATAGGCAGCAACTTGTAATGAGTCGAAACCAACACCCAAATCTAAATCTCTAAGAGAGTAAACTTTCATTCCTGATTGATCGTAAACAACATAACTGACATCACCAATAATAACAGCTGCAAAGTAAAGTGTGCTGGTAGTTAAATCATAATATGGTGATGGAAAAGCAATACTATTTTTAATGGATGTTGAGGTACTATATAAAAAATAAATACAGGTTAGTATTGCGCAATACTAGTAATGATTATGACTGCAGTGCAATATTAAAAAAGATTACATACTGAGAATCTTGGTCAATTAAATAGGTGATGATATTAGTGGTGAAACCTTCTTTGTTTATAAAGATGAATGCATTGAGTTTATCATCATATGAAATGGTAGAGCTAACACCACCGTGTGCTGCAATACTTTTTAATCCACTTTGAATTTGGACTTGTTGTGTACCTTGACTTGATACTACTGCTATATTAAAATCGCTATTACCATATGTAGTTGCTAAATCTATATAAAATAATAAAAAAAAAAATATTAGTTTAAATATTTTTTTTTTTTATAATTATTATTTATTTTATAATTATAAAAGCTATAACTTACAGCTAGTTTCATTTAAAACTACAATTGGCATATATTCTTTTGGTAATGTAATTTTTGAATTTGAACAACCATCACCAATAGAGTAAATACCATTATCACTTCCTGAACCATAATAAGCAACTACTGGTTCGTCTGTTAATTGACTTCTATCGATTGGACCTGGTGATGGTGGTAGTAATGCCGAAACTAAAATATTACATAATGCAATAAATAATATTAAACTTTTGAGAATTCTCATCTTTTTGTTTATATTGTGTTTATTTGTTTGTTTGTTTGTGTGGGTTGTGAAATGAAAATAAATATATTTATTTTAATCTTTCATTTTTTTATATTTATATTGATTGATATGTTGTCTGGGGGCAATGAAAAAAAAAAAAATGAAAAAAATTAATTTAAAAAAAATGAAAAAATAAATTAAAAAAAAAAAAAACTAAAAACTAAAAAAATAAAAAAAAATAATTTAAAAAAAAGCTGGGGAAAATTTAACTACTATTTAAATTTATACTCTGGTAATAAGAATATTTTAAATAAATGAATATTTATTTTTCTTTTGACAATTATAATTTAAAAATGATTTTCTTTTGAATTCTATTTATTTTATTTAATACATATTTCTAATTTAAAACAATTAAATTTCTAAATTCGCTGCTATATTTAAATTTATTATAAAGGAAAAATAATAAATCTGGGAATTTTAATTCGAAATATTTTAGTACATCCTCTTGAGTTTCCAATGACTTAATAATAGTTTCATTATTAACTTTGTTATTATCATTGGATTGAATTAATTTTTGGATTTCCTTATGGTGTTGAATGGTATTTCTAATGCATCTAACTAAATCTTTAATTTGGTCATATTGGTAAAAAATTGATCTCTTTGAATTTGAACCTTGTTGTTTACTAGAAATATTGTCAAGTAAAACTTTGTCGATGAGTTGGTTCCATGGTCTTGTTAAATATGGTTTAAAGCCGCCACCTTCGATATCGGTATTATTTAATAGTTTATTTAAATTGCTATTAAATTTATTATTATCTTTAAATAAATTATTTAGTTTATCGATAAATTGAATCTTGCCAATTGTGTTCCAAAAGAAGAGATGCTGTGAAACTTGGTCGATGGTTGGTCTTGATGTTTCATCTTTTGATAACATTTGCTTTATTAAATTACATAAAACTGGTTGTGTGACTTGAAGATGATTTAAATTATATTTATTGGATACAATATTGACTACTCTGAATAGCTTTTCACCAAATGGATGTTGACCATTGGTTGCAATATAGTAAAGGATGCACCCCAATGAAAATATATCAACTGATTTAGTTTTCCTCTTTTCCATTAAAACTTCTAATGGATGGAAACCCTCTTGACCCGTTGGTGCATGCATAGAATATTCAAATGATGATTCTACCTCTATTTTACTTAACCCTAAATCTGATATTATAAATTTACCATCTTTAGTTAAAATATTTCTTGGATTTAAATCATTGTGAACAATACCATTTGAATGCAAAAACTGAATACCACTGACTATATCCATAGCTCTTGCAACAAGTCTTTCATCATCATCTATACCAATAAACTGTTGTAATTCATTTTGGTTAATTAAATCCTGTACTGATTTGCCGCAAAGTGTTAATCCTAAATAAATATTACTCTTGTCTTCTTCCTGCAATTAACAAATAAAAAAAATATTAATATTTATTAGAAGCATTAGCCAATCCATTAATAAACCTACCTGATGTATATATCTTACAACATTACTACCATCTCTATCAGTGAGCTTTATTAAAGCTTCAATTTCTTTACTTATATTTTTAATAAACATTTTATTCATCTGTTTAATTGCAACTGGTATCTTATCTCTCCATACGCCCTTAAAAACTAGTGTACCATTACTGCCTCTACCCAAAAGATTATTTTCATCGGTATTAAATTTTAATGTTCCTACTTGGGTATCATAAACAATAGTCTCTTTTTGTTCGTTAATATTTGAATGTATAGCTATTGATGTTTCTTGTTTAATTACATTCTTTTTTTGAATATCTTGCTTTAATTTTTCTTCCTCGGTATCGTTTGAATTATTTTCAATAACGATAATATTTCGAACATTACTAATGTTATTGTTATTATTATTATTTTTTGATTTTGATTTTGATTTTGATTTTGATTTATTTTCTTGACCTAATAACTCCATTTCAATCTTTTTACGTGTTTCTTCATCTTTTAAATTTTCTGAATTATTAATTAAACTATATTGCCCCTTTTTATTTTTATTTTCACCAACCTCATTTGTTGATGATGGTAATGGATAGTTTGTTCCCCAACAAGAATTTAAAACTACTAAAATGTTATAAATGTCTTTTGTGGAAAAAGAAGAAATTGAAAAAAATATTGTGTATATTGAGATTTGATTTTTGAAAATGGTTTTACTATAAAAATCTATTTTAGACAATATTGAGCTCTTGTGAAAAAGTGGTATCTTATACTTTTGAAGAAATAAATCGATTATTGGGTCGTCAAAAGCTCCTTTTAAATCTTGAGTATTTTTTACTTTGTATTTGAAAAAATCTAGAAAATTTTTTTTTTGGACTTTGAAGATATATATATAGCTTGATTTTAAACAAGGACAAGTAAAGAGAGCAAGTGGTATTTTATTTTTATACATAACTGGAAGATCTTTTCCCCAAAAATGAAATAGAATCATTAATTTTGATAGTTGATCATCTTCCATTAAAGCTCTAGCAATTTCTTGATGATTTAAAAAGTCTCTTGATAAATCTCTGTATAATGTTAAGTTTTCGAATATATAATACCATGTGTCAAATTCCATTTTCGAATGAATAAACATATCTTTAAAAGAACCATGGTATGTAACTGATTGAAACTCTTCATTTTCTTCATAATAATAGGCTAGTCTACTTAGGTTTAAAAAAAGTTCACAAGATATAAATTCCTCCATTGTTTTATTTTCAAAAGTATATTCGTCTTGATAAAAACTTGAAAAGAAGGGTGAGCCATATAAATGCTTATTAAAAAGCTGATGGTTAAATATACTTTTATTTAATAAATCGCCACTAGAGCCACCACAATATAAACGGAAAAAAATAAATACGTCCATAAATGATTTCTTTGACGAAATAAAGAATGGATGGTCGAATGGAATATTAAAGTACTCTAGAAAAATGAAGGGATGGATGCAGGTTTGGTGTTTTTTATATTCTTGACAATCACAGGAAAAGTTTAAACCAAAGGAAATAACCAAAACCACCATTACATCAAGATCATAGATAAAGCAAACATTAATTTCTTTGCTTTCAATTGAACGAAAGTGTATTTTAATATTGTTAATTTCTAATAGTTTTTCTTTTATAAGATTCTGTGTGTGACTCTTTATTCCTTTATTTAAAAATTCTGAATTAATAATTGGCCCTTTTCCTTTGCCTTCCTCTACCTTTTCACCATATTTGTTAACTTTTTGGTAGAATAATGATTTAAATATTGATTGATTGCTGTATGTTTGGTATTTTTGAAAGAATGTTGGATTTATTGTAATTTTATGATCATTTAATAAGCGAAAATATTTTTCTATTTGATTTTCTGATGTTGATTTAAATAACATATTAACATCTAATACTCTACTTTTAGTTGGTTTATTAATTGAAACTTCTAAGCCCTCTAAATTAACATCATTTTCTATTTCTGGTACAATTTTTTCGGGTGGATATATTTCTAAAACTACTTTGGCAACTTTGTAATTGAAAAACATTGAGGTAATTTCTAAAAGGTATAATGGATCAATTTCTAAGGGATTAACTTGACCTTTTTCTTTTTTTTCTTTTGCATATTCAGTTAATAAATATCTTGTTATATTAGTTGAATCTTTAAGACATACAAAAAACCAAAATATATCTGATTGAATTTTATTGTTATTATTATTATTATTAATATTGTTATTTATATTATTATTATTATTGATACACCATTGACTATCATCAAATAATAATTTGAATAGTTCAACATTATCTTTTTCTATTATTAAAAATATATTATTACAAATTTTATAAATATCTAAACTATTTTGTGCGTTATTATTGTTATTATTTATTAAATTAAATTTGGCTTTGAATAATTTATTATCTAAAAGTGACTTGAACAATGGTAAATATGATTCTTTATAGTCTATATATAACTTATTGAATATACAATCTAATATTTCTATATTGAAATATTCACCGAAAACACTGATAAATCTATTTATATTTTTAAATTCTAAAACATAATTTAAAAACTGATTCACAGTATATGTTTTCTTTTTATCTGAAATTAAAAATATATTATCTTTTAAATAACTTAAAAACTTTGGTATTGATAATTCTATTAATTTTGAACTTTAAATTTATAAAACTAAAATTAGTATCGATTACAAAAAAAGCATTGTGAAAAATACCAATAATTTATAATTACAATTCTTTATAATGGTTTTTAAAATCGTCTAATGTTGGATTCTCTTCTGCATTTGTGGTGGGTATCAAATCGTTGATACACAAGTCCACAAAACCATTTAAATAAAAATGTTCTTCGCAACAAAAAAGGGTTTTAATTTTATCAAAATTAAAAACAAGGTCGAAATCATAATTATATTTTTTAAACACACCAAATAAATTTATATAACCATTTTGTTGCATTTTTATTTTATATTTTTATAAAAAAAAAAAAAACTTTTTGTCTCATCGACATATATAAAAAAAATAAAAAGAGGTTATCACATTTTTTTTTGTAAAATGTGAAAAAATTTAAAAAATTTATAAAAAAAATATTCAAAAATAAATTTGGTCGTATTTTTTTTTTTAATTTTTTTAAAGCAAATCAGATATTTTTTTTATATTAATTTATAAGATAAAATTAAATCATTTAAATTTATTTTATTACAAAAATACTAAATAAAAATTATTTAAAAATTATTTTTTTATCAAGTTATATTGTTGTAAAGTATTTTTTCATTATTAAACTTAATTTTTATATGGGAAATGTTATAATTTTCCACATTAAAATTTGAGAAAAAAAAAATAAAATTTTTTTTTTTTGTGATTATCAAAACAATATATTTTGGCAAAATATATTTTTTTTTAATTTATTTTTTTATGTTAACAATGGATGAGCTACTGTCATCTCTAACTAACTTTAAAATAAATGAAGAGCTAAAAAACAGTTGTAATATTAGTGATAGGTAAGTACAATACAATTCAATAAATATAAATAGTAGATTAATTAAAAGTAAATTAATTGGTGATTTCTCTTTTTAACTATTTATTATAGATTATTATATAAAGTTTGGAATAATATATTTTTAAGAAATGAAATTCATAAACATATTTTAAAGTTTATTGAACATAGTGTTGTAAATCTTGATAAATCACGATATGGACAATTTAAAGATAAATCATATATAACAACACTTGAGTGGTGTGGTGATACACTACTTGATAAAAATGAATTTCCACCATTTTTGACAAATTTATATTTGTGCCATTTTTATAAGGTACCAACAACTTTACCAAATAGTCTTAAAACTCTCACACTTGGTAATGAATTTAACCAAGTGGTTCCACCCCGCTCATTACCAAATAATCTAACAACACTCACATTCGGTGATGATTTTAATCAAGTAGTTCTACCCGACTCATTACCAAATAGTCTCACAACACTCACATTTGGTGATTGTTTTAACCAAATAGTTCTACCCGACACATTACCAAATAGTCTCACAACACTCACATTCGGTTATGGTTTTAACCAAGTGGTTCTACCTGGCACATTATCAGATAGTCTCACAACACTCACATTTGGTCATGATTTTAACCAAATAGTTCAAACCGACACATTGCCAAATAGTCTCACAACACTCACTTTCGGTGATAATTTTGACCAAATAGTTCCACCCGAATCATTACCAAATAGTCTTACAACACTCACATTCGGTAATAATTTTGACGAAGTACTTCTACCCGGGACATTACCAAATAGCCTCACAACACTCACACTCGGTAATGATTTTAAGCAAAGAGTTCTACCTGGCACATTACCAAATAATCTCACAAAACTCACATTCAGTGATAATTTTAACCAAGTAATTCTACCCGGCACATTACCAAATAGTCTTACAACACTCACATTCGGTTATGGGTTTAACAAAGTGGTTCTACCCGACACATTACCAAATAGTCTTACAACACTCACATTCGGTCATGAATTTAACCAAGTAATTCCACCTGGCTCATTACCAAATAGTCTTACAACACTCACATTTGGTCATTATTTTAAACAAGTAGTTCTACCCGACACATTACCAAATAGTCTCACAACACTCACATTCGGTTATAGTTTCAACCAAATAGTTCTACCTGACACATTACCAAATAGTCTCACAACACTCACATTCGGTTTTAGTTTTAACCAAATAGTTCAACCCCGCACATTACCAAATAATCTCACAACACTCACATTCGGTGGTGGTTTTAACCAAGAAGTTCTACCTGATACATTACCAAATAGTCTCACAACACTCACATTCGGTCATTTATTTAACCAAGTAGTTCTACCCGGTACATTACCAAATAATCTCACAACTCTTACATTCGGTGATTGTTTTAAACAAGTAGTTCTACCTGACTCATTACCAAATAATCTCACAACACTCACATTCGGTTATCATTATAACCAAGTAGTTCCACCCGGAGCACTACCAAATAGTCTTACAACACTCAAATTCGGTAGTAATTTTAACCAAGTAGTTCTACCCGGAACTTTACCAAATAGTCTCACAACACTCACTTTCGGTTATTGTTATAACCAAGTAGTTCCACCCGGCACATTACCAAATGGTCTCACAACACTCACATTCGGTGATAGTTTTGACCAAGAAGTTCAACCCGGCACATTACCAAATAGTCTTACAACACTCACATTTGGTCATGGTTTTAACCAAATAGTTCAACCCGGCACATTACCAAATAGTCTTACAACACTCACATTCGGTCATTATTTTAACAAAATAGTTCTACCCGGAACACTACCAAATAGTCTTACAACGCTCAAATTCGGTTATTTTTTTAACCAAGAAGTTCTACCCCACACATTACCAAACAGTCTTACAAAACTCACATTTGGTCTTAGTTTTAAGCAAAAAGTTCCACCCGGTTTATTTAAAATTAATTATAATTAAATTAAGTAATCAGCCATTTTTACAAACAAAATACTTTTTTAATTAATTTTTCAAATTTAGTCAAATATGCAGTTATGAAGATTTATTAGATGTAGAATATTTACTCGATAGCAGTAATGGATATTCAATCATTATTAGATAATATATAAGCAGAATCTAGAAATTACAAAATACCTTAAATCTTATATTTCTGAAAGAAATTATCCGAATGGCGATCCATCAACTATTAAAAGATGTTCAAGATGCAGCTGTATTTAGAGTTCTTATCTATGATGTAAAAAAAAAATTTCAATATTCATATAGGTTCGAAAGCCCAAGCGAACATTCAGATATTTTATTTGAATTATCAAAGAAACACCCCAACTTGGTCGGTACTATATTTGAAAAAGTAGATAATATTAGTATTTATTTGTTTGTTATCAAAGATGGCTGATAAATCAATGGGTTTCCACCGATGCCACAGGTTTATTGATTTAGTAAGAGTATTGGCTGCAAGGGTTTCATTACCAATATCCAAAATAATTATATTATCAAATAAACCAATTCTAATGAAAAAAGAATTAGAAAATGATTCATTATACTCTGTTAAAGAATTAAAAAAATTAGTAGATCTCAATAGAATTTTGTAATCAAGAATTAACAAACTTTTTATTACAACATTTCAACTTTTCTTCTAATAACATCTATTTATTAAAAAATAGAGATAAGAAAAAATTTTAATAATCTTTATTATTCACTTAAAACCTACAAAACTATTTTTTAATTAAATGTTGATTACCGTGAAAATTTAGAATATTGTCCTCATAATCAGTGTATTGGTTTTGATAAACAAAAACTTAACAAAATAGAAGAAAAAAAAAAAATAATGTTTGTAGTTTAGTAAATAAAAATTACAAGCAAAAAAAATAAAACAGTGTGCAAATGATTCAAAATATGCATATGTTTTTAAAAAAAAAATAAAAATTTAAAATTAAATAAATAAAAAATAAAAAAAATAAAAAAATTTTAATTTTAATTTTTTTATTTTTATTTTTATTTTTAAATATTTATAAAAATAAAAAAATTATATTAAACGATTTTTTAGAAATTTGGATGGTATGCAAATTCCATTTTTAATAAACCAATTCCATAGAATGTTTGAAACATTTAATTAAAATTCTAAAAGATAAATATCTTAATAAAATTTCAAAAAGGTACTATTTAAAACCAAATAAAATGACAAAAAATTATCTATTAATTATTTTTATTTTTTTTTAAATTAAATAAATATATTTAGATAATTTTTTTTAATATTAAAAAATTATATATAAATAGAAGAAAAAAAAAAAAACTAATATTACATATTTTAATGAACTAATATAATAATATAATATTACATTACAAATAATTTATAATAATACAAACAAATAAAAAAATGGGTGGGGATTCTGACAATGAATCGAAAGAAGATT
Source organism: Dictyostelium purpureum (assembly GCF_000190715.1). Classification (NCBI taxonomy): domain Eukaryota; phylum Evosea; class Eumycetozoa; order Dictyosteliales; family Dictyosteliaceae; genus Dictyostelium; species Dictyostelium purpureum. The sequence goes on along the minus strand of NW_003519530.1, from coordinate 16,280 downwards.
TAAATAAAATATTATCTTCTTCAAATACTTCTTTAAAAGATATGGAAGAAACCGAGGATTATTCACCGGTTTTAGGTAATAAAATTGTAAGTAAATTTTATATGTAATTCTTTAAAATATGAAATATTAATTTTTTTTTTTTAGGATCATAAAATCAGTTTTATAATGGTTATGCTCTCCATTGCTTTGTTGTTCCCATATTCATCATATTTAGCAGTACTAGATTACTTTGATATTTTATATCCAAAATATAAAACAACATATACAATCCCATTTGTTTATATGGTAATGTTAATTATAGCATTTTTAATAACATTACTTTACCCCCAAAAAGTAAAACACCATTATAATATTTTAGGCGGTTTTTTAGTATACATTATTGCATTAATAATTATACCACTAATAAACCTTACAAAAATAAATGGTTCATTTGGAAGCTATATCATCACAGTTGTTTTAATAGGTGTATCTGCTTTTGTCGATGGGTTAATTCAATCTTCCGTTTTTGCAATCGTAGGGCTATTCGGCCCTAAATATTGTATTTCTGCACAAATAGGGTAAATATATAAAAAAAATTATTTTTATTATTTTTTTTTTACTAATATTTTTATTTTTTATTTTTTAGAATTGGTTTATCTGGTGTAATTGGTGTTATTATAAGGGTAATTATAAAACTAAGTTTCAGTAATAGTGGCCCAGATAACAAAATTGGAATTATTATATTTTTTAGTGTAGGATGCTTTATAATTTTAGTTGCCAGTGTATTATTTATCTATTTGCTAAAATCACCAATAGGACAAATAGTAATGAAGAAACAAAACATAACATCAGGAAATGAATTAGACACACCACCCACCTCAAACTCCTCCTCCAAAACACCCCAACCCGCCACCAATGAAGCAACTCCATTTCAAAATATTTTATATGTTTGGAAAAAAAGTTCCCATTATATCTGCTGCTTGGTATTATTAATGTTCCTCTCTCTATTTTTATTCCCAGGTTTTATGATGCAAGTAAATGTTCAGAATGTTGCAAAAGATTGGTATATGATACTGGTTGTAACAATTTATAATGTCTCCGATTTAATAGGTAAACTATTCCCACTCTTTTTAAAGAAAACAAATTATAGTGTTTATTTAATTTGGGGAATAACATTAGGAAGGTTTATATTTGTATTTTTATTCTTTATGTCAATTTATAAAGATTCATTTAGAGTAGATGCACTAATATATGTTTTCATTGCCATCTTTGGTTTTACAAATGGTATTGTTGCTTCAATATGCATGGCCGAAGGACCCAAACAAGTACAAAGACAATATAAAGAACTAGCTGGTTCGATGATGGTAAGTAACTTTATAAAAAAACTAAAATTATTAATTTAAATAAAATGCTAATAATTCACAATTATCACAGTCTTTTTCATTAGATATAGGGTTATTATTTGGTTCAGCTCTGGGCTTAATAGTATCATTAGTGCAATAAATAAAATTATTATTTTTATTAGTTTATTTTTAATATATTTATTTTATTTACAAAATTATTTTTATTTTATTTAAAAGCATTAGTTGTTTCCTCTATTGAAGTAGAGTTTGGATCATTACTAATAACTTGTTTAGTGCCATAGTATTTTGGACAGATTTCGGGTAACCAGCTTGCTTCGATAGGCATAACGTTTCTAGCGAATGCTTTGGTGGTAATTGTAAGTTCATTATATAAAATATGTTGAGGTATTTGACCAAATAAAAATGAAGTGGGATGAATTTGAATTTCTTTATTATCTACCATAGTTTTATATTTCTTATCTGGTTGTAAAACAGCTACATTCATAAAGAATCCACCAATAAAAGATTTCTTTACACGGTCTAAATCTTGATCGCATGATACAATTTTCATTTTTAATGAAATACAATATTTAACTAATTGTTCAAATACATTCTATATTTTAAATGAAATAAAAATAGTTAATAAAATTTATATTTTAAATAATGTATATACCAATGTATCTTAAATATACTTACAACAACTTTAGCCATTGATTTGGTATTTATAAAATGATCGAAACACCATTGATTGTTACCATTTACTTTTTGATATTCCCTAAATACATTTAAGAAAGTAATATGATCACCTTCTGGTGAGAAAAATATTTTTTTTACATCTTCGACTTCTTTCTTCTTATCTTTTGGTGTAAAGAAAATAGATTCGACTGAAAGCATACTTATGATGATTAAAACCTCTTCTAAACAATCAAACTCTGCAGATTTAATTAAAGCTTTGCTATACATTGGATCTAGTGGGAACAATGCCATTTTTTTACCAAGTTCGCTTAGAGTACCATCATCTTTTAATGCATCAAGACAATAAAGAAGCTCTAGTGATTTCTTTACGGTGACTAATGGTGGACGTTCTAAAAAGTCAAAGCCAAGTATATCTTGAATACCAATAGTTTTTAATTGTAAAATTACATTTGCAATATTTGATCTTTTCATTTCTGGAATTGAAGATTCATCAAATTTTTCAAATGTATCTTGAGTGTATAAACGATAGCATTTACCTTCAAACTCTCTACCTGCTCTACCAGTTCTTTGTTTTGCTGATGCTTTTGAAACTGGAATTACTGTTAAAGAGTCGATACCAATCTTTGGATTATAAATTTTAGATTTGACAGCACCGCAATCTACAACATAACGAATACCGTTAATGGTAAGTGAAGTTTCAGCAATATTTGTAGCGATAACAACCTTTCTTGAACCCTTTGGTGCTTTTTCGAATACCTTCATTTGTTGCTCTTGTGGAAGAGCAGAGAAAATGGGGCAAACAATTAATTTCTTTGAACCTTGTGGTAAACGTGATATTCTATCCAATAAAAGTTTTTCTAGATTTTCAATTTCTTCACGACCTGTTAAGAAAACTAAAATATCGCCACCATCCAATTCTTCCTCTCTATGGATTTCTTTATCTGTTAAATGTGCTATATGAATTTGAAGAACTGTAATCAATGCTGCGTCAACGTAATCTTTTTGTAACTCTTCTGTATAGTATACCTGAACTGGAAACTGTCTACCTTCAATATACAATATTGGTGCTTCATTAAAATAACCTGAAAACAATTCAGCATCCAATGTAGCAGACATCACTATAATCTTTAATGGTGATAATGTTGAATGATTCTTTCTTTTCTTTTGAATTTGCTTTAATAGACCAAACAATACATCAGTGTTTAATGTTCTTTCATGTGCTTCATCCAACATAATAACTGAATACTTTGATAATGATGAGTCTAACATTGCCTCTCTAACCAACATACCATCAGTCATATATTTTAATTTAGTTTTTTCTGTTGTTGTATCGTCAAATCTAACACAATAACCAACTTCATTTCCAATTTCAACACCCATTTCTTGTGATACTCTTTTTGCAATTGATACTGCTGCAACTCTTCTTGGTTGGGTAATTGCTATAATACCTTTATCTTTATATCCGTCATCATAAAGATATTGTGGAATTTCTAAAATAATTATCATACTATTAATATATATTATAAAAAAGGATTTTATTAATGAATGAGATTCAATAAAATTACTTACGGGTAGTTTTACCAGTACCAGTTTCTGAAATAATAATTACTGTATCATGTACTCTAAAATTTTTTAAAAGTGCATCCTTGGCAGTAAATACTGGTAATGCTTCTTTTTGATCCATAATTTCTTTACTAATTTTTAATCTATTATCTGTATCATTGTTTACTGTGGTTGTTTTTGTAGTATTGCTTGTTGTTGTGGATAGTTTATTATTTGATACATTTGGTGATACTAAATTTGGTGTAATTCTTCTAACTGCTTTATCTGTATTTGGTTTAAATTTAGTTTTATTTACAACATTTTTATTATTATTATTATTATTATTATTATTAATGATTGATTTCTTTGGTGTTAAATCTGGTTGAACCATAGTTAATAATTAAATAATTTTTAAATATTTAACTGTTTGTAAAATAATACTAAAATAAATTAAATGAAAAAAAAAAAAATTAAAAAAAAATTAAAAAAAAAATAATCGAAAAAAAAAAAATAAAAAAAATAAAAAAACGAAAAACGAAAAAAGTTTAATAATAAAAAATAGATAATTATCTATTTTTAATTCTACAAATTATTAAAAATAATTAGATTTTTATATTTATAAAAATAAAATATAAATTATGTTTTTTTATTTTGTTTTGATTTATAATAATTTAATGAAATCAAATGTTTGAACATCATTTGTGTTAGTGATAGATTTGAATGAAATGACTAAATTACCAGATTCGAATGACCATAACCAATAACCACTTTGAGTTTCATTGTGTTTAATAACAATAGTACGATTTGAGGTGGCTTCTTGGACAGCTTCTAGCACCATTTCATCGGCACAACGTTTAGCAAGATTAGCAGCTACTTTTTCGACAACACCAGCGAAAATGTGACCAAAGCTATTTTTTAAATCAGCAGCGACATGTGGGTATACAGCCTCTAATGATACTTGATCAATAGTCCAATCGGCTTCGGATTTCATTGCTTTTTTTACAGCAGCCAAGTTTGCAGCCATTTTAGCTTCATTTTCTTTTATATTTAAACGAGTCATTAAAGAATATACACCTTCAGTTGGGAGAATAGTTTCTAATTTGGCAGTAAAGACATCATTGGTGTTGCAGATTTTTGGACGGAATGAGATTACACAATTACCATCAACAAATGAGTATTGCCAATAGGATGGTAATTTTTCATCAGCAGCAACAAATACAATCTTCTTGTTTGGAACAGCATTTAAGAAAGCTTCTTTAACCATATCGTTTTTACTGACTTTGGTATCAATATTTTTAGCTAAATTACCAACAACATCCTTGTAAAAGATTGAACCACAGCTATTTGTTACCCAATTATCGTTACATTTGGTGATGATATCTTCAAAATCGAAAACAATTTCAAATGGAGTACCTAAAGCTTTTTCAATAGTAGCTAAATGAGTTTTGAGTGTTTCTTCGTTATCTTTTAATGATTTTCTAGTTGTTAATGATAAAGGCATTTTATTTTTATATTTTTATTTATTTATTTATTTATTTATTTATTTATTTATTTATTTATTTATTTTATAAATTGATGAATGAATTAAAATTTAAAAACTTTTGTATTTATATTTAAAAAAAACATATGAACACAACAATATGAAAAAATATCTAAAAAAAAAAATGAAAGAAAAAAGAAAATTAAAATATCTAAAAAAAAAAAAAAATTATTTTAGAAAGATATAAAACTTATTTCTTTTTTAAATTTAAAACTATATCAATATTAATAATTTCTAAATTATTTCTTCACCGAATACTATTAAGGTTTATAAGAAATAATTTTTTTTTTAATGATTTATTAGATTTCTATATTATTTTTTAATTTTTTAATTTAAATAGAAATATTTTTGTGTATTAATTAATGTGTACAAATTATTGAGTTGATAGTTGATGGACGATTTGAAAAATAATATACAAGAACCCCAATGATTGCTTTATGACTTTAAATGTGTCAGTAATGAATAGGAAAGAATAGACAAGAACCCCAATGATTGTTTTATGATTTAAAATGTGTCGATAGTGAATAGGAAAGAATAGACAAGAACCCCAATGCTTGATCTCTGATTTATGAATAGGAAAGCTTAGACAAGAACCCCAATGATTGTTTTATGATTTAAAATGTGTCGATAGTGAATATGAAAGAATAGACAAGAACCCCAATGCTTGATCTCTGATTTATGAAAGAATAGACAAGAACCCCAAAATTTGTTTTGTGACCTATAATATTTTGATAATGAAAAAGAAAGAATGAACAAGAACCCCAATGTATACTTTGCAAACCTTTTGATGTTGAGAAAGAAAGAACCAGATTTTAAACTAAAAAATATTAAAATTAAATATTAGTATCTTTTTTTTTAAAATATTTATGAAAATATTAGCATAATAGTTACCTTAAGCGTACCCCATTGTAGACTTTAAATAGCGAGCACGTGTGGATAATGAAAGAGAAAGAATTTGACTAAATATGAAATAAATATTAGTTTCTTTTTTATTCAAATATAATAATAATTATACAAATATTATCATAATAATTACCTTTAGAAGACTAATGAACGTGTTACCTGAAAAAAGAAAAATTGGATTTAACCTAACAAAGAATTAAATTATATTAGCATTGGCCTAAAAACGTTCGGCACTGGCTACTTTCTGCAATAAATTATAAATGAAATAAATTAATATATTTTTTTTATTATGTATTAATATAAATTTAATGGATTACTTACTCTGACATCTCTGAATGGTTTTCTGCAGTTTGGACAGGTACGGAAACATTTTGACCATTCGAAAATACATTCATAACAAAATCTATGAACGCATTCAATAAAGGCGAGGTCATTGGCCTCTATTACGTTCATGCAAATGGTGCATTTATCATCCCTTTCTAAACGGTCCCTTTCCAATCTTTCTTGTTCTAATCTTCTTTTTTCTTTTCTTTCTTTTTTTTGTAATTCTTTTTGAAGATTTTCTAATCTTTTTCTCTCTTCAATTTCTGATCTTTCTCTTTCTCTTTGTCTTTCGAGGCTTCTAAATCTTGATCTTTGATTTTCTTCTTTTTCTTCTTTTTCTTTTTGGATTCTTTCTAAATTTCTTTTTTCATATTCCTCTTTTATTTCTTTTTCTCTTTGAAGAATTTGAGCTCTTTCAATTTCTTCCATTTCTTCCCTTTCTCTGTAAAGTTTTGAAATTCTTTTAATATCTGCTGCTCTTTTAATTTGATCTAATTTTATTTTTTCATCTCTTTCTCTCTCTACTCTTACTCTTTCCATTTCAATAAATATTTCTCTATCTCTTTTTAAACTCTCTTCATCTTCGAGTTTAAGTTTTTTTGAAAATTCTCTATCACAATTTTTTACATTATCTATTTCCAATAGTCTTTTCTTCATTGGACTATTGCCAGTTGATGTGGATGCACCTGAAGAACTATTTACTGGCTTTCTAAATTTATTGGTTCTTGATAATGGTGATGGTGCAGAGACTGATGCTGATGGTGCAGAGGCAGATGTTGATTGTGCAGAGGTAGAGGCAGAGGTAAATGGTGCAGAGGTAGAGGCAAAGGCAGAGGCGGATGGTGCAGAGGCAGAGGTAGAGGCAGATTGTGCAGATACAGATGCAGATACAGATGATGCTGGTGCAGATGCTGATGATGATGCAGATGGTGCAGATGGTGCAGATGATGCTGATGCTGATGGTGCTGAAACAGATGAAGCAGGTGCAGATGATGCTGATACTGATACTGATGGTGCAGAGGCTGAGGTTAATGGTACAGAGGCAGAGGCTGAGACAAAGGCTGTTGGTGCAGAGGTAGAGGCGTTTGGTGGGGATTGATGATTTGGGGTTAATTGTACAGTTGAATCATTGTTGATTGGGTGTGGGTCTTGAGTGTGGGTTCTATCATTGTTGTTTATAATGTTATTGCTATTATTATTATTATTATTGCTATTGTATATTTTGTTATTTATAAAAAAAGCTAATGAGAAACTAATGATACCACATAAAAAGTAAAAAACAAGTAATAAATCCATTTTTAAATAATAAATTAAGTTGTAAATTATTTTATAAAAATAAAAAATTATTATTGTTATTATTAAAAATTATTATATGTGCCGAATATTATAATGAAAAAAATAAAAATGTATGATTATTTGTATGTATATAAAATAATAAAGAAAAAAAAAAAAAAAAAAAAAAAAAAAAAAACTTTTTAAAAATACTATGAAAGAAAATTAAAAAAAAATGTGAATTAAAAAAAATTAAAAAATTTTAAACAGTGTTTAATGAAAAATGAAACAGTGTGGTTGGTCATGCAACTTGAAGAAAATAATATAATTACAAAAACTTCATTTGGTTCATGTTATACTAAAGTTTGCAATTTTATGAAATCATTATCACCACAATATACCCAAATTAGAATCAGTGTTGGATAAGATAAAATAGATTTCAAAATGTTTGAATTTTTAAATTCAAATTAATAAAATTAAATAAAAATAAAAGATAATAAAAAATTTGCTTTTTTAATACTGCTATCAATATTTAATTAAATAAATATAATTTATTAATTTATTTAAAATGTATTTAAATTATAGTTTATTATTTATTTAAAAAGTTTGTAGGCCGGCTGAAATCGGATAGTTTTTAAAAGCTTCATCTGAATAGTTGTCTTTGGAATTGCAGTTTTTATCTGAATGAAGCAATAATGCCTTTATTAATTCATCTTTTTGGTTGGTTTTGACTTTTCAAACCTTTTAATTTCTTCTTCTTCTTTGATTTTATAATTGTTGTATTGCATCTGTAAAATATGTATTTGTTTTGAATCATTTGAATAATAATTTCTTTTTTGCTATTGATATCTTTGATCTCTTCATTTTCTCTCCTGGAATGGTTTAGTTTACATTCTAAACTTTCTAAAATTAAATAATATGGGAAATTGTAAATAATAGAGTTGATTTGGTTTATTGTAGTCTTCTTTATTTTGTGCTAAAATATTGATTTCAAAGTCACATCTGAAAATCATTTATGGTTCATATACTACTTCTGTAATTATACTTTTACGTTGTTCATAATAAGCTGGTCCATTTTCTCTTCACCCCGAACCACTTTTTTTTTTTTTATGTGCAAAAAAATAAAAAATTACATATTAAAAAAAAAAAAGTGGTTCGAGGTGTTCTATTACACCCATTTGAAAATACTTTTGAATGTGAAAGATTTAATTTTTTGTGAATAAAATTTTAGAAATATTTAAAATAAATATATAATAAATATTATAATTATTTTATTATTATTTATATTTATATAAAAATTAAAATTTTTTTATATATTTATAATTATTAAAATAAAAAAAAAAAAATAAAAAATTAAATTTTATCTAAAAAATAAAATTTTTTTTAAAAATAAATATATAGTGATTGATGTTTTATAAAAAGGTAAAAAATGTGTTAATTAAAATTAAATTTAAAACATAATTTTTTTTATTTAATTAAATGATTAATTTTTATTTTAATGTTAAATGAGTGAATTTTATTATAATATACAGTGGATTTTTTGAGCAGTTTTCTACTATTAAAAATAAAGAAAAATAAAATATGTATCATGTGGTTTATGTTATTTACTATTAATTAATGGACCATTAACAATTTACCTTAAGGATTTTAAAGAGTGAAATAAATCATTATATAAAAAATAATAAAAATAAATATTTTTTATAATAAAAAAATAAATTCCATTAATATTTTTTAATTATCACACAGATTATAATAAAAACTGCAAATATAATAATGTATTTCACTCTGTAGAATTATTAAAAAATATGTTTTTGTAAATTAAAATTTATAATCGTAATTAAATTTTTTTTTACTATTTTACTTATTTACCTTTATAATTATTTAAAATTCATATAATTTATTTAAATGAAGTTCATTTTTTTATATTTTAGTTTTATTTATTATTTTTTCACAAAACCAAAAAAAAATTTTTTTTACAAATAAAGTAATCAACCACCTCCAATTTTAATTTTTTTTTTTTTTTTCTTTTAATCATTATTTTATTTCTTATAGAGAATCTATTTAGTATAACAATTGTTTTTTTAATAAATTATTGTTTTTTTTTTAATAAATTATAATGTTTTTTTTTTAATTATAATTTTTTTTTTTATTTTTTTTTTTTTTTAAAATTTTTTTTCTTCAACCCACACTCACACTCATATATATATTTTCACATATTTACATTTTTCATATTGTACATTCATCTTTATTAATTTACATTCATTATTTTCATCATTAATAATTATAAAAAAAAAAAAAAATTAAAAATGATTTTTTCAATAGTCTTAGCTATCTTCATTCATTTGTTTTTATTTTTTATCTCCAAACACGACATCAATACCCAAAATAACCCAACACCATCAAAACAACCACAAGAACCAGTAGGAACCAAGACAAACAATAACCCACCACCATCAACACAACCACAAGAACCAGTAGGAACCAAGACCAACAATAACCCACCATCAACACAATCCCAAAAACCAGTAGGAACCAAGACCAACAATGACCCACCACCATCAACACAACCATCACAATCTCCACAATCAAAAAATAAATTTGTAGGTGGACCAAATTTATTTAATAGACCATCACCTTATCTTGTTCAATCAACACCACAACAGGGACTTCCAAAACAACACTCAGCTCAACCTCCACAAGAAAGACCTGTTTCGCAAATCAAAAAAGGAACATCTCCAGTACCAAATGGCAATTCACCAGTAAAATCTGATCCGCCACAACCACCAATGAACAGACCACCATCAACACCAAACGGGGACCACAAGTAAGACCAGTTTCACCAATCCAAAATAGACCACCTCCAGTACCAGATTGCCATTCACCAGAAAGACCACATTCCAAACCAAAACATAGTGCATCAATCCCAGATTATAAAAAACTATTTCAAGCAATGGATGCATTTGAAAAACAACAACAACAACAAGAACAAGAGCAAGAACAACAACAACAACAAAAACAAGAACAACAACAACAACCAACACCACAACCACAACCAACACAAAATCCAAATCCAAGACCAAATCCAAGAACAACTCAAACTCTTAATTCAACAGTTTGGTCTTACTTACCAACCCCAACTTCAACCCCAATACTGTACCAACACCAACACTAAATCCACAACCAACACCACAATCAACAGTGTATAATAGAAACAATACGGGTGTCACTTATTTTTTTAAAACTAAAACTCATTATATCAGATTCCACAGATGCATAATATTCATCCAATGACCCAGTATCAACAACCTTTATATAAAGAATAGGTAAATATCTTTATTTTTAGTTAATAAAAAATTATTTATTAATATTGTTTTTTATTTAGATTTTTTAATTTAGTTATTTGTACCAACAAAAAACAAAGATATAATAGGGTATCTTCTTCAGATTATTAATAATATAAAGTATTCAAATTAACGCTCCGACAGCGGTTAAAGAAAAATTTTTGCCAATCAAATCAACTATTTATAAATATCATTAATTTGCTCTGGCCAAGCAACTTTAATAGATATAAAATAGTTTCAGGAAGAGAAGGTAAAAACTATTGAAGCAATCAAGGATTATAAAAAACTTCCCCTCCAGATCCAGGCACAATTACAGACCAATCAATATTTTTATAAACAAAATAAATTAACTTGATATATTTTTAAAAAACAATTATAATATGGTGTTTCAAGTGGTAGTACGATTCAAAATGTTTGTCCAATAATTCAAATGAAATCAGTAATCGGTCAAATAAGGGTTCAAGTGGTAGTTCACATCGTAGTGCATATATTGGTCCAAGTCTGATTAATCAGTCAAATGGTGGATCAAGAAGTGATTAAAATGGTTGTCAAATAGTGGTCCAGATAGTTCGCATCCTAATTCAAATGTTAATACAAGCAATGTTTCAAATAGTGGTTCAATAGTTGTAGAATAAGTGAATTAAATGGAGTTCAAATGGTGGTACAGCGTGTACAAGCAATATTTTAAGTAGTGGTTCAAATAGAGATTTAAGCAGTGAATTAAATGTAATTGGTTCGAGTGATTCATTTGGTATTGCAAGTGTAAAATATTATCTTCAATATAAGAATAAAATATCTTTTAATAATCCATTTATAAATTTTAAATAGAAATCTTCTTCAAATTTAAATACAATTAAGAGTATCTAATCAAAATATTAAAAATCATTCAATAAAGAATTATATAATTAAAAATTATTATAAATATAATTATTTATTTATATAAAAATTTAATTTATTTAAAACTACAAAACAAATTTATTTATTTCTTTTAAAAATCTGTTGATAAGGTTAATTGATGATTTTCTTAAATGATCTTAAATAATATGTGCCAAATATTATAATAAAAAAATGTATTATTATTGTATGTATAAAAGAAAGAATCTAAATGCTATAAAAGAAAAATGTAAATTAAAAAAAAAAAGAATTTAAAAAAAAATTAAAAAATTTTAAATTCAAATACAAAAAGAAATTGAAATTTCAAAAACATAGCATTTTTTATTAAAAACTAAATAGTGTGTTAATGTAATGGGGAAAATGTGTGGTTGATTTAACAGGTTCCTCGCCATAATTAAAGTAATAATAAAAAAAAAAAAAAAAAAAAAAAAACAGACACCCCTCCTTTTTATGTTTTTAAAAATCATATTAAAAATAAAAATTTAATTTAAAAAAATAATTTGAATAGGTTAAATTGATTAATTTGGATTAAAATAAATTGGAAGAGAAAAAGTTTTGTTGGTTTTTTGGAAAAGTTTTTTTTTTTTAAAACCCAAATGTGGGTTAAATAAAGGGGAAAAATTGGGGTTATTTTAACGGGTTCCTGGCCCTTAATTTAATGTTTTTTCTAAAAAAAAAAAAAATTTTTTTGTTAGATTTGTGTCCTTACTATTTAGTTTTAAAATCATATTAAAATTAATATTTAATTTATAATATTAATTTGATTAGTTTAATTGATTTATTTGATTTAAAATAATTTGAATGATATAGTTTTTGTTTGTTTTTTTGTATAGTTTTTTTTTTTTATGAATCACTTGAAGTATCCATACCTGAACCAGATTTTGAATCATCATTTTCATCGACTTTACTAACAGAAATAGTGTGACCTTTAGATGCAGTAACTGAATCATTAATTTCTAATTCTATAGCTTTTCCACTATTTGTTTTATTTTTACCAGATGTCATTGACTTTGAATTGGTTGCTGCCATGCCACTACCAAATACAGTAACACTATTATAATTGACGATATTGTATTTCAATAAGAATGGTTTGATAGCTGGATGGTTGAGTAAAGTTGAATGGATCCAAATATTTCTAGCATTCTCAGAGGTGCCATATATACAAAAGAAGAGAATACCAAAGAGACGAATGAAAAAGTAAAACATAAAGTAAGCTGCAAAATTGGGTCCTTCTGAAACACATGTTTCTTGATTTCCACCAGCCAATAAACATTGTACATATCCTGGAATGGATGCTTTGTATTCATCCATGTGTCTTTCGTTATCGAAATTAAATACAAATAAATAAAAAAATGAACCTCCTACTAAAGTTACACAAAGGAATGGTTTTATTTGTAATTTCAAGATTTTTCTATCTTTTGAAACATTTTTAGAAATCTATATAAAATTAATAATATTTAATTATTATGCTATTCATATTTTTTATAAATCATTAATAATAATTATAATAATTACCTTGTAAATTTGAAAAATTACTAATATAATACAACCTGCACCTATAAATAAACATAAGCCTAATGGTATCCAAAATACACCATTTACATACCAGGTTTTTCTTATCCAACATGCCAATGAACCAGTACCAGCCATAATTGCTTTACCAGATAATGGAATGATTAACATAATTAATGAGACAACTGTATTAAATAATACAAAAATACGGAAATCGATCATTTTAATTCTTTTTACAACTGATAATAAATAAATTGCCATGGTAGCCCACCAAAGTACACCATTAGTTACACCGAAATGGAAAAGTGAACCTGTTACACCACATGCTACATCATCTTGAACTGCGAATCTACCTGGCTCGGGACACAAGAGTTTCTCATAACCAATTGCATAAGTGACGATATCCATTAAATTAATTAGTGCCACTGAAGCTGAAAAAAATACTATACAATAGTTATATTTACTGACACTCTTATTTAAAAGACCAAATGTACAGATATTATAAATGCAACATACAAAACTAATGGTTGATACAATTTTCGACATTGTGAACATTTGATTCCACTTTTTTTCTGTATAATAGGGTGCAGGACATGGTAAAACACAATTGGTTGGTGTTAAATAAGTGTAACCTTTCTCTGCTGGATATCTTGGGTCGCTACTATTTCTTAATAATAAAGGTGGTGGACATACCTCTGAAATCTGTGAATTTGGTGTCTTTATAAATAAATCTGTAACATTTTCGCATTGAATTGGATAAAAGCCGTTATTTGTTGTGAACCCATAGGCTGATGCATTATATAAATTATATAAATCTGGAAATGCATTATCATTGGTACAATTAAAATAGGTTGATAAAATGTTACACTCCTTTACAATAGCTGTACATGTTGATTTACAAATTCTCTTTGGGAAAGAAATGTTTCTAGCTGGTAATTGAACTGTCTCGCATGGTGATAATAATAAATTACAAAAACCAAATTGTGAAAAATTTATATTTGGGCATTGGGTTTGTAAAAACGTTAACTTTGTAAAAGCTGCCTCTAATGTTAATAAACTAACTTTCTGTGATATTCCACTTTCTGTATAAATATTATCTATTGGTTTTTTTAATGTAATTATTTGAAAAAAATAAAAAAATAAAAAAATTTTAAAAAAAAATAATTAGTTTTTTAAAAAATTAAAAGGCGCAATGTTATAAAATGGGTGTGAATGTATTTATATATTATGATCATTGAGAAAATTACATTAATATTATTGAAATTTTAAAATATTAATATCAAAATCTTTTTTCTTAATAGTTTTTATAACTGATTATTATATTGGTTTTGGTATTGGTTATTGTATGATTTTTATTTTAAATTATTATAATAACAAAAAAACACAAAGAAAAAACCGAATGAACCAAAAAAAAAATACACAAAGCTTCTATGGATTAATTTAATAAAAAAAAAAAGATATTATTTATTTTTCTGAAAAATTTAAAAAAAAAAAAAAAAAAAAACAAACGCGAGAGATTCAAACCCCCCCAATAATCAAACCAAAAAAAATAAAATAAAATAAAATAAAAATAAAATACAAAACTAAACTAAAAAGACACTTTCAAAATATGGTAATATTGTAAATTTATTTTTTATATGGGTTTATTAAAGGAGGTGGTTTATAATAACAATAATTGAAAAAAAAAAAATAAAAAAAATAAATAAAACAAACAAATAAAAATAATTAATACATACTTTGATCACCAAGTTTTCCATTGCATATTCTTAGGTCAATTGGATCCCCTATATATGGTGAGCAGGTTGCATTTGGATTGATTAAACCATATCCATTTGCAGACTGAACTTTTTCTATATTATTATTTACAATTAAAAATGATATAAAAAATAAAAATATAATTTTCTTTATTATCATTTTTAAATAATATATCTATTTTATATTTTATTTATATATATTGTGTTTTTATTTCTATTTCTATTTCTATCTTTTTCTATATCCTGATCTTAATCTTTATTATATTTAAAATTAATTTTTTTTTTTTTTAAATTTTATTATTTTTTATTTTAACTTTAATTGTTTGATTTTTGATTTTAATTTTTGATTATTTAATTCTTTTCTAAAAATATTAAACTCTGATTATATATTGGTTCTAGAACTATTGATATGATTTATCCTTTTTTTTTTTAATTTTAAAGTTTTGATTTTTATTTAATTTTTATTTTTTTATTTGTTTTATTTATATATTTTTATAATGATTCTATAAATTTGTTTTAAAAATAAACTTTTAGAGAAAAGAAAAAAAAAAAAAAAAAAAACATAAATTATTTACAAAAATAAATCTATAACCTTTTTTCAACTATATATAAAATACAGAAAAAATATAAAAAAAATATAAAAAAAAAAAAGAAAATAAACTTTTTTCAAAGTGTTAATTTTATCGATTTTAATTAACCAACCAATAAAAATTATAAAAAAATAAATATCATCAAATTAAAAGAATGAGTTATTGTCAAAAAAAAATATGGTTTTTTATTTGGTATTATGTGAATAATTATAAAAAAAAAAAAGAAAATAGAAAAGTGGAAATAGAATGTTTGGTATGGGGTGATTGAAAATTTATTAAAGATGCGGGAAATTTATTTTTCCATTTCTTTTTCTGATTCCTACAAGTAACAAAAACAACAAACAAAAAAAATTGTCAATGTAAATATATAAATATGATTTATATAAAAAAATAAAATAAAAAAAAAATTAAATTTGGTAAAAAAGATATTTTCACATAAAATTATTTTTTTTTTTATAAAAAATTTAATATTACAAAATAAAAAATTTTAGAAAAAATCTCAATAAACTATTTTGATTTCTTATTTTATAATAAAATATAAAATAAATAAAATTTTATTTTGTGCAATGCTCCGAAAATTTGTGACTACC
>NW_003519529.1:15375-59400 GCF_000190715.1 Dictyostelium purpureum | reverse complement strand
CAGATTTAGGAGCTGATGGTACTCCAGTTTATTGGTAAGGTTCATATTAATAAAAAAAAAATAAAAATAAATATTAATTAAAAAAATTTTAAAACTATAGTTGTGGTGATTCAGCTTATAACTCAATACATAATTCAACTACATTTTATAGTAAGTATTATTATAGATCATAATAGAGTATTTTATTAACTTTTTTAATAATTTTTTAAAAGGTTGGTTTCATGATGTTAGTGGAATTAACATTCCAATTCAAAAGAGTATTATATTAACCCAGAGTCCCAACGACCCAAATATTTACATTTACCAAAATTATACATATTTTCCAATTGATGGCGAGGTATGATATACAAGTTTAGTTGGTTACTTTACTTTTGTATTAATTATTTTAATTTTAATATTTAAAAATTATAGGGTTTTGATAATAAAGTAAATAGAGTTCTATATATGTCTTGATTTTATTTAACAGAACTAACATTCTATATGATATAATAGGCAAAGTTTTTAAATGAACAGGTATACCTTGATGGTAAAGGTGTTGCTCACAATTTCCATTTCTGGTATGTATATTCATAAATTTTAATTTTAATTAAATAATATTAATTATCTTTTATTAAATCCTATAGTCTTGAGGGTAAATTTTTAATTTTTCAAAAATCACAATATAAAATCATTTATTAATATTATTTTCTAGTTCATACCGAGTTTCAATATTTATCTGGTGAAAAATTTACATTCAAAGGTGATGATGATGTTTGGTAAGTATTATAAATTTTATATATAACCATGATATTTTATTAATTTTTTTATAGGGTATTTATAAATAAAAAACTTGTTGTAGATTTAGGTGGAATTCATAATATTCAAACAGGTACAGTAAATTTGGATACTTTAGGGTTAACAGTTGGTGAAAACTATCCATTTGATTTCTTTTATTGTGAACGTCATACTACAGAGTCCGATATTTATATTGAAACATCAATCAAATTTGATTGTCCTTCTTATGATGCTTGTGGGTAAGTAAAATAATAATTTTAGGGTTATTTTTTATAAAAATCTAATTTTTCAAAATATAGCGTATGTTTAGGTGATAATAGTACATGTTGTCTCCCATCAAACTGTGAAGAAAATCAAAACCTTTTATTAAATTGTTTACAAGGAACATGTGATGGTAAAGTTTGTAGTTTAAGTGATAGAGTTTGTGATGATAACAATGTTTGTGTATGTATTTACTATTTTTTAAAAATTAAGTCAAAAAAAAAATATTTACATTTTAAATTAATCTAGACTGTAGATCAATGCATTAAAGGCTCGGGTTGTTCATTCCAACCTATAAATTGTGATGATGGAGATCACTGCACCCTTGACTTTTGTTTAAATGTAGATGTTGGAGGAGGTTGTAGACATCTTAGATACCCAAATTGTAAAGATTGTACAAACGATAAATGTATTACATATGATGCATGCTCCCCAAGATCTTGCGATCCTATCACCGGTGCATGTACAAACAAAACAATAGATTGTGATGATAGTAATAGTTGTGTAAGTATTTTTAAAACCTAAAAGAAAAAAAAAAAAACTAATTTTAACTTCTTTTTTTTTTGAAAAAAAGACTGCAGATTCTTGCGATAAAGGAAAATGCATATATGTAAACAATTTATTATGTGTAAATATCCTTCCAATAAATTATTGTAGTTGCCCTGAAGGTTGGGTTTGTATTGACCCAGCTGCAGGAACTTGTCATCCAGGAACACCAGTCACAACCACTGAAATATCTACAACTACAGCATCTTCTTCCGTAGATCTTTCATCTGACGGAAGTCAATCGTCATCATCTAATAGTGAACCAACAGGCCAAGCAACAACTGAAATTTATGATACCGGGCATAATAATCCCACCACAACATATTCCACAACTAGTGATTTCACAAGTGGTATCGGTCATTTAACTACTGGTGGAGATGGTCATTTAACTGGTACTACAGGAAACATTCCATTCCACCAATGTAACCCAAGTCGTTATAGAAATGACTGTATAGATACCTTTACATGTCGTCGTGGACCAAATGGAAGATATGGTTGCTATCCTCAATGCTTAACCTGTAACGATATTGATTGCAAGTCAATGCATCTCAAGTGTACTCATATTAAAAATCCACACTATTCATTGTTCCTCAATGAAGATGGAAAATGTAATGATGGCAGTTGTTGCGAATACCAACCAACTTGTGTTCCAAATTCACCACAATATAGAAAAACTACATTCTTTTACCCATATGACGAAAGTAAAAGAGAATAAATTTAAAAGATTATAAAATAAATAAAAAAATTAAAAAATAATTAATTAGTATTTTAAAATAAAATCGTAAAACTATTTTTTAAAATTAATAGAAAAGTTTTTTATTAAGGAATAATTTAAATCAACAATACCAATGAGATTATAAATAATAAAAAGTAGTAATTTAATGAATATAATGAATTGGATGTATTTGGATCATCATTAACCTCAGGTTTTTTTGTGGGTTGAGATGATGAGTTTGATGAATTTGATGAACTTGATGAATTTGAAGAATTTGATGGCTCTTCTGTTGGTTTGGACCATGAAAAAGAAGGACACATAGTAAATGAGTTTGTGTGACATGTTAGGTTATCATATTTTTCTCCAATACAAGAGTTTACAAATTCACAAGCTTCTTTACTACATTTGTTATAAAAACCATTTGAAAAAGTTGGAGAATCATTTGTAGAAGCACATTGATAAGCTTTGGTTATGGCATCCTTACAGTTGTTATTTAAGTTATATTTTGAGATACACACACCATCGCATGAACATTTTTCGAAAGGAGAATATGGACAATCTGAATCAGTATTACATGAAGAACTCTGATATTTCTCACATGAATAACCAGTTTGATTTTGGAATTGTTTACACTTTAAAAAAATGATATTTTTAAGTTAGAACTTAATTTTAAAAAATAATTTAAATGATAATATATACATACAACTAAACCTTTACCAATATCACAATATAATAAACTATTTATATCATCATTGGTTTGTATTAAACATCCTTGACCGATGGAACCTGAAAAAATTGGAACACAAATTTTTTTATCAGCAGAGCACTTATAACCAGGAGAGCATATGTTATCATCTGAACAGTCACTATTTGTACCTTTACTTTGACATCCATATTTAATTAATGTACCACCTGTATTTATATCTGGGACTTCAAATCTATTACAATATTTTGTCCATTTACATTTATTTTGATCCATTGTATTGTATCCTGATCCACAAGTATCTTCTAAACAAACACCATCACTACACTTATTTGTTATACAATTTGCATCATTTTTACTTTTAGTAAATTTGTTTAAAATTAGTAATTTATTTTAAAGTTAAATATATTATTTTTTATTACCATTGTGCTGAAGCTGGTTGATTTGATGTTGGGATACATTGATCACTAATACACATAAAATTATTTGTATCTACTGGACAACTATCAATAGATGTAGTACTACTTGAACATGCTATGTAGTCTTTACAAGTTCCTTCCTCACAATACCCTTTAAAACAATCTACATTACTTTAAAAATAAAAATATAAAATTAATAAAAAAAATTATAATAAAATTATAAAAAATAAAAATTATAATTACCTTGAACATACTGTTGGTACTGAGGGGCAATTAGAACAAGGCAATGAAAAATTAAATTTGAAATTTATAATAAAAATAAATACCAAAAAGTATTTATTCATTTTTTTTTATTGGTTATTATAATAAAACTTTTTTTTATAATACTATATCAATAATTAAAATTATAAGAAAAAAAAAAAATAAAAAACAAATCTTTTTATAAAAAAATAAAAAAATAAAAATTTGAATTATGATATTTTAAATAAAAAAATAGAATCTATTTTGGAATCTACATTGATAACCACCATTTTTTTCAATACAAAATTTTTTTCATATAAAAAAAAATTAAAATAAAATAATATAAACTAAAATAAATATATAAAATAATATAATTATATCTTTATATATTTAAATATTTTTAAATATTTGTTTTTATACAATGATTAAAAAAAAAATTATAGGAATATTTTTTGACTTTGAATTCAAATCATTTTTTTTTTTTTTTTTTTTTTTTTTTGAATTTTTTTTTTAAAAAATATATTTTTTTTTAAATAGTTTTTTTTTTTAGTTTTTTTTTTTTTTTTAAATTTTCATAATTTCACAACATATAATTAAAAAAATGAATAAAATCATTATTGCATTATTATTCTTAATCACTTTAAGTTTTGTTTTTGCACAAGATCAAGAACAAACACCACAAATTAAACTTATTGAAACCAACGTTCAAGAATGTAAAGGTAAAAAAGCCAATATTGGTGACACTGTTAGCGTTAAATATACAGGTAAATTAGAAGATGGTACAGTTTTTGACTCATCAGAATTACACGGTGGTATTCCATTCAATTTCACAATTGGTGAACGTAAAGTTATCCCAGGTATGGAAATTGGTACTTTTGGTATTTGTGAAGGTGAAACTAGAACTTTCTTCATTCCATACCAATATGCCTATGGTGAAGAAGCTGTTGGTACCATCCCAGCAAGATCAAATTTAATTTTCACTGTTGAAGCTGTTTCAATCGAATTAGCCCCACCATTACCATTACACCAAAGAATTATTCCATCAAAATCAACCATTGGTGCCTTTGTCTTTGTTGCTGCTTTTATTTTCTTAGTTAAATTCATCCTTAAACGTTATCCAGATGAAATGAACTCTAAAAAAACCACCACTGTTGGTAAACCAAAGAAATCAAAATCAAAATCAAATTAAAATAATATAAATAAATAAACAAACAAATAAATAATTAAAAAATCTTTATTTTTTTTTTTATACATCTTTTTTTACCTAAAAAAAAGATAATTGAATCTTTTATTAAATTATTATTAAATTCTAATAACTATATTTATATTTTTATTTTCATTTTCTTTTTAATCCATTGATTCCAATCTATTTAATATGGGTTTGTTTGAATTATCTTCATCATCATCATAGTCTATACTACTATTGTTATTATTATTACTATTATTGTTGTTAATTATAACATCAATATTGTTGCTGTCAGTATTATTATAATTGTTATTGTTAATTAACTCTTGATCATTTATTAAATCTGAACTATTATCTAAATGATTTATATTTATTATATTTGAATTATTATTATTATTATTATTATTATTATTATTATTATCATCATTATTGATATTTTCATTATCATTTTGAGGAGTAGGTGAATCGATAACTGAAATATTATTCATACTTCCAACAGTATCACCAGTATTAATATTACTTGATATTACTTGATAAGAGTTTGCTGGACGAAAAATTCTATTGATAATTGGGAATAGCCTTGCACCACTTACTGCCATTGATAGAATGATTGCAAAATTGAGTACTATCCAAAGTACTGAAAGTGGTTTTGGTAAATAGCTCATTTCATGTAAATCCATTAACCAATGAACTGCTGATTTTTCTATATTGAGTGCACCTCTTAAAAATCTATAAATTCCTCCAGTTAACACCATAAAAACCAAGAATACAAATATTACTGAACCATAACGATGATGATATTCTCTCATTGACTGTGGTGCCCATCTATTTCTATTCCTTCTTCTTCCTGTTCTACTTCCAAACAATGGATTATATATCATTTTGAAACCAAATATTGTCAATGAGATGGTCAAAACCATTAGCGTACCTGTATATATTACTTCCATATAGGGAAGGAATGACATTTGATGAATACGCATTAGAAATTTAATTTTACTCTTTTCGACGCCAACCACATCCCTTAGTACTTTATATGCTACACCAGTTACCATGGTTATAAACAATGGGACAACGGTTATATACGCTAAATATCTATGTATAATTCTTTTATTCCAATATGTTCTATTCATTTTTATTAAACTATTTATTATATTGTTATTATAATATTATTTAATACTACTATATTATTTGTTACTATTATTAATTATTATAATAAAATATTTTATATAATTTAATTTTTTTAAAAAAAACCGAATTAATATCTAAATTTCTTTAAGATTAAGATTTTCTAAAAATATTTTTAAAAAAAATTTTGATTTTTTGTAATTGTATTTATTTTTATTGTTGTATTAATGATTGTTTTATTATAATACATAAAAGCTTTTTTTTTTTTTTTTGTTTAAAACATAATATGCATAATTTTTTTTAAAAAAGATAAAAAAAAATAAATTAAAAAAAAAAAAAAAAAAATAAATTAAAAAAAAAATAAAAAAAATAAATTAATTAAAATTTTTTTTATATATACAATTTATTTAATTTTTCTCTGTTTATAATTATACTGGTCATTAAAAAATGATCAAAATACACTGATAATATTTTTTTTTACTATTTATATTTTTTTTTTATTATTATTATTATAGTTATTATTAAAGTTATTATTATTATTATTATTATTATTATTATTTGTTATTATTATTTGTTATTATTTATTTATTATTATTTATTTATTATTTATTATTTATTATTTATTGTTTTTATTATTATATTATTAATCACCACTTTTTTAATCGTCTGATTCTTCTTCAGAATCGGTATCAACTCTGGCATTTGAAGAATAACGTGATTTTTGAGATTTCTTTTTAGCTGCAGAGATTCTTGGATCTTCATTAAGATCACTTTTAATGGCATGTGCCTTTTTGAGTTGCCATTCGATATCATCAACTGTAGTTGAATCACCACCAGTTGCTTTTAAGGTAATAATTTGACCAACAATATCACCGTTGAAATATACAAGAATAGTTGGTAAATTTTTATCTGGATAATTATGAATTGCTTCTTCTGATCTAATTTTTACAAATTTAGTTGCTTTAAATTTCTTTGATAAAATATCTAAATGTTGATTAATTAATTGACATTGTGGAATACTACAAAATTTGGATTTATAATTTTAAATAAATAATAATTAGTATTAATTATATACATATATATTTATTTATAATATATTTCATACCCTTGTTTAAAAAGATGAACAACTACCATAATACCTCTTTGGTCTGTAACTTCTGATTTGTATGCTGGTTCTGAAATATGATATAATTCACCAAATTTGTTTTTTTCTGCATCGGCTTTCATTTGGGCGATTCTCTTTTTTCTGTAATAAAAATTAAAAGTTATTAGAAAAAAAAATACTCTAATAGATTTTAATTGTAATTTCAATTATTATTTTTTATAATTACCTTAATTGTTCTAAAGTTTCTTCATCTTCGTCATCTTCCATTTCTTTAAGTTGTTCCAATGAGGCATTTTCTAACTTTTCATTTTTTTCAGCGTCGGCGGCCATTTCAGCAGCTTCTTGAATTAAATCGAAAAGTTCATCTTCAGTTAATTGTTTTGGAGGAGCCTCCATATTACCCAATTTAATTTGGATATCCTCCCATTCTGTTTTACCTAAACCCATTTTATATAATTTATTAATATCCTAAAATAAAGAAAATGAAATTTTAAAAAAAAAAAAAAAAAAAAAAAAAATTTTTGAAAAAAAAAAAAAAAAAAAATTTTAATTTTTATTTTTTTAAAATTTTTTTCTATTCTAATAAAAATATTTATTTTTTATTATTTATAGCATTAATTTTTTATTTTGTTTTTTAGAACATCATTAAATTGAATGTTATTACCAAAATAAAAACCAATTGGTTTTATTTTTTTATTCTTTTGAAAATGATGATAGAGTTCTTTTTCTTTTTTTACGAGTTGATTTTTTTTGATTTCTTTATCTGAAATTTCTACTTTTGTTTTTCTGTACTCTTTATTATTTTCTAAGTATTATTATTTTTTTTATTTTTTAAATTTTTATAAAGTTTGAGAAACCCTCATTTTCATTTCAATTGTTTTAATACATATATTACTCTTTTGAAATTGTATAACACTCTTTAATAAAATAATTTGGAGATTAAATTTAATAATATAAAAAAGAAGATGTTATTGTTTTATTTTCTTTTATTCTATTTTGTCTCTTTCAGATTATTTTAGTTTTAGAATACACATCAACACACATATTTTTTTAATCTTTTATTTTTTATTTGAATTTATTTTTTTTAATTTAATTTTTTTTATATTTTTTTTTTTTGTATTTTCAATTTTTTTTTTTTTTTTTAATTTTTTTTTTTTTTTTTTTTTGGAAAAATATTTAACTTTAAAATATTATTATCATTATAAATTAATGGAACGCAATTAAAAACATGTTAAAAGTAGGTCAAAAAGTTCCATTAGATGTTACCTTAGGTAAATGTCTCAAACCAGCTGCTGATGGTTCATGCCCAGTCGCTCCAAAAGTTAATTCAGGTGATCTCTTTTCAAATCGTAGAGTTGTTGTTTTCGCTTTACCAGGTGCCTTCACTCCAGTAAGTATTTAAAATAAGTTTATTTTTTATCATTTTTTTTGTTATTATTAATGTTGTAAAATTTTTATTTAATTAATTAATTTTTTAATTAATTAATTAATTAAATTTTAATTAAAACAATTAATTTAATAAAACTATTTTATTTATAATTAAAATATAATATAATTAACATTCTCTTTATTTATTTATTTAGACTTGTTCAGCCAAACACTTACCAGGTTTCATCCAAAAGTCAGGTGAAATTAAATCTAAAAATATTGACGAAATTTTCTGCTTAGCCACCAATGATAGCTTTGTTATGAGCGCCTGGGGTAAAGAACAAGGTGCTGGTGATTCTGTCACTCTTATCTCTGATGGTAACTCCGAATTCACTAAAAAGATTGGTATGACCCTTGATGCTACAGGTTTCCTTATGGGCCCAGAACGTTCAAAACGTTATGCCATGATTTTAGATGATGGTGTTGTTAAACACATTGGTTTAGATGAAAGCGGTTTTGAACACTCAAGTGCTGAAGCCATCTTAAAACAATTATAAATATAAAATAAAACAATATATTAATAAAATATGCATATATAAAATAAAAAACTATATATCTTAAAAAATAAAAAAAGAAAATTGAATTCTTCCATTATTTTGTTTTTGATTATCGATGAATTTTTTTTTTTTTTTTTTGGACACATATAAACTATTTATATATTCTTCGAAAATATTAAAAAAGGGTAATTTTAAAAATTAAATTAAAAAAAAAAAAAAAAAAAATTAAAAAAAAATAAAAATTAAAATTTTTTAATTTTTTTTATTTATTTTTATTTCAAAAAAAAAACTAAACAAATAATTATCTTTCAATTAACCTCATTTATTTATTTATATATTCAAGTACTATTATAAAAATGAAATTTAAAGCTAAAGTTTATAAACCAAATATTCTTCTTAGTAAGTATTGAAAATAAATAAAACCACACCCCCCACAAAACTAATTATTTTTTTAAAATTGTAGAAACTGTTCAAAATATAATGAAGATTCATAATGATGGTATTTGCCATATTACGCCACACAAATTAAGATTTATTATTCAAAGTGAAATTAACGATGGAATGCAGGTATTTTGTGAAATTCAAAGAGAACAGGTTTTTGAAAATTTTATAATCGAATCATTAAGTGATAATGAAATTCAATTTCAATTAGATTTAGAGCATTTAAGAAGAGCGCTGCAATCATCAACATCGCAATCACCATGTGATGTTTTTGTTAATCTTACAAAAAAAGGCGATAATCCAATTCTACATTTTGTTATACAAAGCTCATCATCAAGTATTATGTTGGTTCAAGATGTACCAATAGTTTTATTGACAGCGCAACAAATGGCACAAATTAACGAACCTATTTTACCAGATCCAGTTGTACATATTTTAATGCCAAATTTAAAGAATGTTCAAAAGGTTGTAGATAAAATGAAAAATATTTCAGAATTATTAAAGATTACAGTTTCGATGAACCATCGTTTATCATTTGCTGTAGAAACCGGTAATGGATCCATCAGCACTTTTTATAATGGTTTAGAACACCCACAATTCGAAAAAAACATAAGTTCCGAACCTGAACGTTCCCATTCAGTAAATGTAGATATTAAGAAATTTGGTAAAGTACTTCACATTCATCAACTCTCACCAAGCGAAGTAGTATTATGTTTATATGAAAGATCAATAATTGTGCATGTAGTTTTAACCGGTATAATGATAACCTATTATATACCCGTTGTATTTAGGAATTAATCATTAAATTTTAATCTTGTTTTCTAAAAAAAATAAAAAAAAATAAATCACTGTAAATAAAACTAAATAAATTATAAATATAAAATCTTTGAATAATAATAAAATTATTTTTTATTTTTTATTTTTTATTTTTTAAATAATTTTAGATTTGTAAATAAAAAAATAAAAATAAAAAAAATAAAAAAAATAAAAAAATAATAAAATTAATTTTTAAAAAATTAATTTAAATTAATATTTATAAAGATCTGTATATATATAAATAAATTAATATTTTTTTTTATAAATAAAATTTATTTTTAAATCTATATAGTTTATAAAAAAAATTTTTTAAAAATATACATTAATTTATAAAAACAAATTCAAATATAAAAATAATAAAATGAATAGATATATGATTTGTTTAGATGGCTCCAATGCCTCAGAAAGAGGTTTTCATTATTTAGAAGCATTAGCAATGACAATGAAAGAAAAAGTTGAAGTTTATTTATTAAATGTGGTAGATACCAAACTTATAAATGTATGTAAATAATAAAAATAATTATAATAATATTACAAGTATTTACATTTTAATACAAAATTTAATTTATAAAGAAATTAGAGGTTGATACAAATCCTGAAGGTACAAGACACTCATTAAGTAAAAGGGCATTAGATGAATATAGTAAAAGTTTAACAGTAAATAATGTCAGTATTTAATAATATGTTTTTATAATTATAATTATATTAATATTTAATATTAACCATAGATAAGAAACCATGAACTATTAATCGATACAAAAACAAGTGTAAAAGATACAATCCTAGATGAAATTGAAAAGAATAAAATAGATATGGTTATAGTTGGACATGCACCTCAAAGTAAATTTAAAAGAATTGTAGATGGTTCTTCAATTAGTTCAGTATGCGACCATTTATTAAAGAAAGCAAACTGCCCAATCTTAATTTTTAAATAAATAAATACAATGTTATTGACTAATTTTATTTTATTTTTCGGTTTTTATTTACATTATGTTATTTATACATGGTTGATTTTTTGTTTATATATTCGCGCAATTTATTATATTATTATTATATTATTATTATAATTATTTTTAAAGTTGAGTTTTTTTCATAGTATGAAATAATGGTATAGATTTATGTAAAAGTTCTAAATGACTGGTATGAATACTTGTATGATTCTATAATGAAAATAATTAAATATTAGTTTGTTAGAAACTATTAAAGTAGTATTAGCAATGTAAACAATTTAACATACTTCATATGGAATACTTGATTTAATTTCGATTTGGGAACTCGAAGTTTGAGATATAACAGTATTATTTTCTAGAATACGATTTTCAGAGACAATACAACCAGCACCAATTGAACATTGATCATTGATGACTGTATTACTTAAAACTTTACATTTGGGTTCAAATACATTTCCACTACCAATTGATTTACATTCTATATCTTTGTTAAAGATAAATATTAACCACTACTATTAACTTATAGTTTATTATGTAAATATTATTACTTACATGCTCCAACTTCAAATATGTTATTTGAACCAATGTTTAAAGGTTCGGGTGATTTATTTATAATTTGAACTAATTCTTCTATAATATTATTTTCACCAATTATGATTGGACCTGCACCTTCATTTATTATAACTGATGCCTTTGGGTGAACTACTGTACCAATTGCAATTTGAACACCTGTACTAACAGTACAATCTTGACATATTAATGATTTAGTAATTGTTTGTGGTGTTGGGGGTGTTGATGGCGATGTTGACATAATTTATTTATTTTAAAATGATAAAAATCAAACAAATTAATTTTTATAAATTTATGAAAAAAAAAAATAAAAAAAAAATGTGAAAATAAAAAAAATAAAAAATTTTTTATTTTTTTTTTTTTTTAACCAATTTTTTTTTCGATTAAAATTTTTAAAAATATAATATTATCTTTACAATTAATATTACAATATATATATATTTGCAACTATAGCTCAAATCTAGATATATAGGGATATTATTAGCTCGAAAAACACAAAGTAAAGATAGATAATAAAATATAAATTGAAGAAGGTATTATCAATATAATTTGCATATAATATTAAATTATCATTGTAACAATAGTAATAATAACAGTAATGATATAATTAAAACTATAAAATAATATTAAAAACCATTCCAAGCAACTACACACAGTCAATAATAAAAAAATAGCAACCTATTCAAAGAAAAATCCAATCAACTTTTAATAAACAATTTAGATAAAGTTTTTTTTACTTTTTTGAATTTTATTTGTTTATATTAAGGTTAATAACTAGCTAATAATATTAAAGGATAATCAGCAATAACAATAGAATTAAATCATAATAAACTACAGATACAAATAGCTCAATAAAGAATTATGAGAAAAATATAAGAAATATTAATAATATTATTTTTTTTTATAGAATTTATAAATCGAAAAAAAAAAACAGTATCAACCTCTTTAGAATATTAAGAGATATATAAATTTTAAAAAAAACAATGTCGGACAGTTTATCAAAATCAACAGAGATTTCAAAATCTGAAGTTTCTCAAGTTTCTTCATCATTAAATGATTTAAATATAGACTCAAATAAACCACAACAACAGGGTAAAAAAGGTCAACAACAACAACAACCAAAAAAAGAAGGTCAACAACAACAAAAAGGACAACAACCAAAAAAAGAAGGACAACAACAACAACAAGGTAAAAAAGAACCACAAAATAAAAAAGAACAACAAAATGATAAAAAAGATAATAAAGAAGGTTCATTAAAGGATTCAGGTAATTTAAAATCAGAAGGTGGTGTTGAACATAAACATGTTATTAAGCAATTTGATGATCCAAAACAAAAAGGTAAAATTACAAAGAAAAAGATTTTAAAGAGTTCAGGTGATTCAAGACAAGTTCCACTTTTTGACCATTTACCACAATATAATGGTAATTTTTCATTAGGTGTTTCAATTGCAAATGACGAACCAAATGAAAACAAATATCCAATTCATGCAGATATTATTTCTTTAGGTTTAAAATATGCCGAATTCAAGATTGCAGGTTCAAATGCTCGTGCAATTGCAATGATGACTGTATTTATTAAACTTATTAAAGACTATGAAGCAGCCCCAGATAAAGTTTACAGCAGAGAATTAGATATTTTACTCAAAAGAAATATTCAATTCCTTGTCGATTGTAGACCAATTTCAATTTCAATGGGAAACAGTATCAACTATCTTAAACACCAAATGTCACTCACCAATACTATGCCACAAAAAGATGCAAAAGAATTCCTCATTGATTCAATTGAAAGTTATATCGAACGTATTCAACTAGCCGATACTGTCATTGCCAAGTATGGTTGCTCAAAAATTAATGATGGCGATGTAATTTTAACCTATGCCAGTTCACATGTAGTCGAAAAGATGATCGAAGAAGCCATTAAAGAAAAGAAACAATTCCGTCTTATCATTGTCGATAGTCGTCCAAAACATGAAGGTAGAGAACTTTTACATCGTTTAGTTTTACATGGTGTCAAAATCACATATATTATGTTACATGCTGTCTCCTATATTATGAAAGAAGTCACCAAAGTATTTGTTGGTGCCTATTCAGTTTTATCAAATGGTAATTTAATCTCTAGAGTTGGTACTAGTTTAGTTGCATCAATGGCTAAATTCTATAACGTTCCATTCATTGTTTGTTGCGAAACCTATAAATTCACCGAAAGAGTTCAATTAGATAGTATTTGCTTCAATCAAATTGGTAACCCACAAGATTTAACTAAACAATTGGGCGAAAAAGAAGGTTCAAAGAGTTTATTAGAAAATTGGGAATCATATGGTTCTTTAAAACTTTTAAATCTTATGTATGATTTAACTCCAATAGAATTAATCGATATGGTCATTACCGAAGTTGGTATGGTACCACCAACCTCTATTCCTGTAATTCTTAGAGAATATAGAAAAGAAGTAATCTCATTATATAAATAATAATATAAAAAATAATAAAACAAACTGGATGGTAAATAAATATATAAAGTAAAAAAAAAAAAATAAAAAAAAAAATAAAAAAATTAAATTAAGTTTTAAAATAGTTATAATTTCTTTTCTACTTTTTATTTTATTTAATCGAATGGTAACATAGAATATTTATGTATTTTTTTTTTTTAAATATTATTTATTTTATTTTGTTTTTTTATAGTTTTCTTTTTTCTTTATTTCTAAATTTTAAAAAAATTTATGAATTGGTAGAGAATTTATGTGAACATTTAACACAATCGTAAAAAATAGTTTGACCTTCATCAGCTGATCTAGTTTGAGCTGTTTTGAAATACATTTTACCATGACCACAATTTGGACATTTTTCATCAATCTAAATTAAAAAGAAATATTAATAAATTATTATTTATGATTGACTATAATCGACTATTTATTGATATACATACAATAGCACCACGATCTTCTTCGCTATCATCTTTTTTAGCTTCAGTTTTATTGAAAAGTGAACTCTTGGTAATAATTTTCTTATCTTGAATATCAAATTTATTTTTTGAAAAAGTACAAAGTGAACAAGTGATTAATTGTGAAGTAGATCTTGGATAATTTAAAAAGGCATTGCATTGTGGACAAAAATCAGCTTTACATTCGTTCTTATAAAGTGATGCCCAAATTGATTTAGAGTTTTCTGGGGTTGGTTCTCTCTTTGCTTTTAATTGCTCCATTTGTTGCTTTTGTTTTAATTGTTGTTGTTGGATTGGTGTTAAAATAGTTTTCTTTTTTGGTTTTTCCTCTTCTTCATTATCTGATGTTTCTTTTTTATTTGATTTTGATTTTTTTGATGATTTTTTAGTTTCTTCTTCATTATCAGATTCATCTTGTTTTCTTTTTTTATCTTTTTTACTGCTACTCTTTTTACTGCTTTTTTTATCCTCTTCTTCCTCTTGTTCTGACTCGTTTTCTGATTCTTGTTTCTTACTCTTTTTATCTTTCTTTTTATCTTTCTTTTTATCTTTTTTTGATGATTTCTTTGATGATTTTTCTTCTTCCTCTTCCTCTTCTTCTTCCTCGTCTTTATTTTCCTCTATCTCACTTTCTGATTCATCTTTTTTAGTTTTTTTATCTTTCTTTTTATCTTTTTTTTCTTTTTTCACTTTTTTTGATTTTGATGTAGTTTCCTCATCTTCTGAAACCATTACTTCATCCTCTTCTTCTTCTTTTCTGTTTTTTTTATCTTTTTTATCTTTACTACCCATTGTAATCTTCCTCTATATATGATTTTTAATTTATTCAAAAATAATAAAAAATCATAAAAAAAAAAAAAAAAAAAAAAAAAAAAACGAAAAAAAAAAATTTTTATTTTTTATTTTTATTTTTTTTTATTTTTTATAATTTTTTTTTTTTATTCTTTTTAATACCAAAAAAAAAAAAACGATTCCTATTTATAAATTAATTAAAGATTCATATTTATGAGTTCTGTCTAAAAACAGAATTTAATGTACTTATAAAAAATCTTAAAATTTAATTTTTATCTAGATATTAAAATAAAATTTAACACTACACTGTGGGGTAAAACATTTAATATTATAATAATAAAATATCAAGCTAAGAAATTTACAAATACTCTTATTATAATACTTGTCTAAATAAATAAATTTTTATTCGATACAACTTTTTTTTAATTTTAATTTATTTTAATATATTTTTTAATTTTATTCCGTTTTTTTTTTTTTTTTTTTTTTTATTTTCCCATTTTTTTTTTTTTTATTTATTTTAAATTAATGCTTTAAAATCCATACTCCAGCTAAACGATTACCTTTATTCTTTCTTTTTTTTTTTATTTTTAAAAAAAAAAACAATATGTCAAAATTAATAATATAATAATATAATAAACTATTGTATAAATAATAAAATGAATGTAACTAATAATAGTAATACCAATAATAATATAGATAATAATAATAATAATGAAATATCTCAAGTAGTAAAATTGGTAAACTCTAGTTCAATTTTATATTTTGATTTAGAAAATGAAAATGTAGATTATAATATAAAAGAAAATTCAAACGAATCTTTAATATCAAACGATGAGGTTAATAGCAATTATAATAACGAAAGAGAGGAAGAAGAGGATATTAGCCTTGTCATAAACAACTATAATAGCCAAAATAGCAATATTGAAATCACTACAGATGGAAATGATAGCAACGAAGATAATGAAAAAGAAAACTTTAAAGATTTTATATATGAAAAAACCCCAACAGCCAAAGAACCCCATAAAAAATTTTCAATTTTTTCATTTTTTAATTTAATTAGAAATAATAAGAAGAGAATTGCTACAGTTTTTCTAATTATTAACCTGGGCTTTCCTGTATTTTTAAGCTATAACAATCCATCATCAATGGTCCAAATATTTGTAAGTTTTAATTTTGTTTATTTTTTTTAAAAATTAATATTAACTTTGTTAATTTATTTTTAGAAAAGAGAATATTCAATCGATGCAACACAGTTCGGAAGGTTATATTCAATATATGCGCTACCAAATGTTATCATGGTATTTTTAGGTGGAATTTTAGTAGATTTGATTGGAACAAATAAAAGCTCTTTAATATTCTCAACTATTTTGACAATATCAACAATATTAGCTGCCATTTCAAGTTCGACACATAGTTATGGATTATTAATGTTCTCAAGGGTTCTATTAGGTTTGGGAGGTGAATCACTGTTGGTGTGTATAGCGACATTCATTACAGATATGTTTGAAGCAAACCAAGTCTCATTGGTTATGGGTATAGAAGCTACATGGGTACAGTTTGGCTCTTTGGTGGCATTTGGTGTACTTCCTTCATTTTATAATGCATCCAGTTTCCCAATGACTATGTGGTTTATTGCAATAATTGCATCAATAGGTTCAATTTTAAATATAGTTTTTATTATATATCAACCAAAATTAAGATTTAACAAAGAACAACCAATCCCATTAGAAAACATTGCAGATGACGAGGAAACTCCATATGGTGGTGATAATAAGGATGGCGCAACAATAAAGAAATCAAATAGCTTTGAAAATCATGGTAGAAGCGAAGAAAATTCAGTGGCTATAGATACTGAAAGCCAACTATCTTCAGAAAACAAATCATTTTTAGTATTATTTAAAGAAAATATTATTCAAGCTTTTCATATCGTCAAATCAATGTCAATGCGAACTTGGGTACTAACGATTGTAGCTTTCTTTGGTTATTCAGCATTCTTTGGATTAGATATTATTTTCACGGATATGGCAATTGAAAGATATAACTATAGTGATGCCTTTGCCGCGGGAATTATGGCATCAGAAACATTTACAACTGGTATTGTCTCTCCCTTATTTGGCATCTTTGTAAAGAAATTAAAAAGAAATATTTTAGCAATGGGTATTGGAATCACAATGACCATGGTTGGTATATTTTTAATTGTTGTTACCGATGTCATGCCAATGGCATTTGTTATCCTCAGTGGTTGTGGCTATACATTGATGAGCAATGCAATTTACTCATCCATTCCCTTAATTGTAGAAGAAGATGGTATGGGTACTGCTTACGGTTGTATTGGTACATCCTATAATATAGGTATTGTATTATTCCCATTATTTTTAACCTATTTCCGTTCAAAAACTGGCGACTATATAATTTCAATGTGGATTTTAATATTATCCTCAGCTATAGCAATAGTATGTCTTTTCATATTAAAATATTTTGATAAAAAAGAACCAAATCATTTAAAAAGATTGGATCATAATGATTATAATTTTTTAAAATATTTTAAATTAAAATAAACCAAATAAAATAAAATAAATTGTATAGTTATTTCATATAACTTTTAAACCAATATCATAATAAACGTTATTTTTTAGGATATTTTTACCAAAAAGAAAAAAAAATATAAAAAAATAAAAAAAAATAAAATTTTATTTTTTGCATTTTACAATAATCAATTTGATCCATTATTGCGGGGTGTCAAAAGCTGGGAAAAAATATTATTCTTCTTTTAAATTAATTAATTAAAACAATATTCCAATAGAATCATCAAGTTATCCCTTGTTGTACTAAAAGCCACCATGGCATTTATACCCAATTGGTGTCAAATAGTACCATATTATTATAATAAAAAAATAACAGTAACAATAACATAACAATATAATAATGAAAATAATAATAATAAAAATAATTTACATCTATTTAAAAGACCCGAATTGTGCGAAAACACAAACTTTTTTTTTTTTTTTCTGATAATATTTTTTATTTTTATTTTTTTTTTAATTTTTTTTTTTTTATCACTTTTTCGTGTTTTTTTAAAATAGAAAAGACGTTAAATTTCCTATCAAAAAATAGAGCAAACAAACGAGTGAAAAATAATTTGATTCGTCCAAAATAAAAGAAAGAGTGTTGTAAATCTCTATTTGATAGTAGCACCATTGGTAAACTAAGATTAGAAACAAAACAGTTTGCATATTATTCAATATAAAAATTAAAATGGAAACAAATATATGTTTAAACTACCAATCATTTTTCGTTTTTGATTTTTCGAAAATATTTAAGAATTTTAAACAAGACACAAATGATTTAACCCTATACATATTTCATGAAAATAGTTTTTATTATTTTATTTTTTATTTTAATTGTTTTTTTTTGATTTGGTAAAATTAATAGTGTACTACACCACTCGCACCATCAAAAAAAGAAAAAATATAATTATTTATTTTTATTTTATTATTTTTATTTTATTTTTAATTTCTTTTTATGTTTATTTTTATTTTTATTTTTATTTTATGATAAAGTCTTTTTTTTTTTTTTATTTTTTTTTTTTTTTTTTTATTTTCAATTTTCAATCAATATATTATTTTATTACAAAATCAAAATCAAAATCAAAATCAAAACTAAAACCAAAACCAAAACCAAAACCAAAATCAAAATCAATTTTTTTATTAAATAATTATATTCAAATCATAATCATAATCATAATCATAATCATTTTAAAAATTATTAAACATCAATTTTAAAGTGATAATTTTATTTTATTTTATTTTATTTTTAATTACATTATTTTTTTTTTAATTAAAAGTTTCATTTTTTGTAATAAATCACAAATTTGATTTTTTTTTTTTTTTTTCACTTTATAAAAATTTAACAACAAATATTGTTTAAATGAAAACAGACCTGTATGTATTATAATCATTATAGATTTTCTTTTTTATTATTATCATTCAACCAATAGTTAAATCTCGTATTTTTTATTTTTTTCTTTTTCTTTTTCTCTTTTTTTTTTTCTAAAAGTTTAAAAAAATCGAAAATGGAGCCGTATTGGTGCACCTAAATCTAATTTAATATCTCCCCAATATCAATTTAGCCACAAAGATTTTTTAATACTCATCATATAACAATATTTTTGAATATAAAAAAGGTGGGATTTTTTTTTATCCGTTTTTTTTTCACCAATTATAACATTTATTTTGTTGAACACTTAACACAATCACCCATCCCAACATCATTTTTCCCATATAAAAAAAAATAAAAAATAAAAAAAATTAAAATTTTTTTTTTTTTTAATAATTAACGTCCTCGTTGGACAAACAATTACCCAGTTGGCCCAATCATTGCAATTAATAATAATATTATTTTTTATTTTTTTTTTAGTTGTTATTTTTAATATATATATTATTTTTTTTCGTAATTTTTATTTTTAATATATAAAAAAAAAAATCAAATTGATTATTTTTTTCTTTAATATAATTTTTTTTTTTTTTTTTTTTTAAATTAAAATATATAATTGTTAAAAGCAACAATTTGTTAACACATACACATAAATCAAATCAAGTAATAATCATATATCATAAACGTTTTTGTTCACGTCATTTTTCCATTTTTTCAAATTAATTTTTTTTTTTAAAAATTTAAAAAAAAAAAATTCAAATAACTGTGAAAAAACACAAAAACCACAAGACCTTTTTTATTATAATAATTATTTTTATTTTTTCTATTTTATTTTATAATAAATATAATAAATAGTAATTAATACTATAATATAATAATCATCAATTAAAATTTTTTATTTTTTTTTATTTTCTTTTAAACACCATCATTTTTTAAATAATATTCATAATCATTAATTTTTAATTTTTTTTTTTTAATTTTTTTTTTTATTTTAAATAGT
Source organism: Dictyostelium purpureum (assembly GCF_000190715.1). NCBI lineage: Eukaryota > Evosea > Eumycetozoa > Dictyosteliales > Dictyosteliaceae > Dictyostelium > Dictyostelium purpureum. The sequence goes on along the minus strand of NW_003519529.1, from coordinate 38,961 downwards.
TTAAATAAAATATAATAAAATAATAATAAATAAAAAAATAGAATATAAAATAAAATGGTAGAATCACCAAAAGTTAGAAGAACTTCATCAAATACCAGTATTGGTAGTAGCAGTGAAAGATTAAGATTTTCAAATAATAAATGGGTTTCGGTAAAACCAAATATAAATCAAAAGAGAAGTTCAAATATAAATATAGTGAATCCATCAAGTGATTGCATGGAGAATGAGTTTGGTTTCGAGTGTGGTTCATTTGTCGATCTCTCAGGCTTTACACCAAACAGTTTCGAATTTAAATACCCAGAAATCGGAAATAGTCCAAGTACTTTAGTACCAAATTTAAATAATAGTTGTGAAAATATACTGTCTGTTAACTCCGCTGTTACACCAGGCTCATCTTTAAGTAATAGTTTCAAAAATAAATATAGTATCGATACATGGAAGCTAGCCAACCCAGACCCAGCCTCAACAATTACAATTAAAAAGATTAAAACTAGTCCAAGAGATAAACAAGTTAGTTTATCATCCGAACAAGAAATCGAAAATAACATTAACAGTAATAATATAATTTTAAATAAGAGTAATAGTAATATTAAACCAATTTTATCCTCTTCACTTCCACAAAGCAATTTATTGTCATCTGTAAATAATAATAATAATAATAATAATAATAATATTAATAATAATAATGTATCGAGAGCTAGATCAAGACAATTATTAAAAACTCCATCATTTAAAGATCTTCACTCAATTACATCACAACAACCAAATCTTTCACAATCTCATTCATCTGCTTCATCTTTAATTTCTCACACCCAAAGAAGACTCTCCAGAGCTAAACAAAACCAAGTTGACCCAAATCTTTTAAATTCTGTCGAAAAGCCAAACCAATACGCCTTAGTTTTATATGATTTTGAAGCAGATTTAGATGAAGAGATATCTTTAACTAAAGATACTACAATTATAGTGTTGGAGCAATGCAGTGATGGTTGGTGGGTCGGTAAAGACTCTAAGAAAACTGGTAAATTCCCACATAATTTTGTAAAGTTATTACCATCAATGTTACCAAAGCCATCACAACCACAACAAGAGAAACCATTACAACAAGAGAAACCACAAGAAAAGCCACAAGAAAAGCCACAAGAAAAGCAACTACAACAAGACGCAAAAGCTTCAGCTGTCAATAAAACAGAAAGTATTGAATTAAATAATGATCCAAATATATTTTTCCCAACCTATTCATCAACTAATATGAATAGTGGTGGCTCAGTTTCAAACTCTTTATCGTTTTCATTCAGACAAAGAAGTATTAGAAAAAATAGTATTAGCTCTATTCTCCATCATATTAAAGTTTACGTACCACCATTCTACGAGCACACAATTATTTCAATTCAAAGTAATGAAAATTTAAAAGACCTCATCGAAAAGGTTGGTAGAAAGAAAAAGATTCTTATCAACGATTACAAGTGTAAAATTAGATATATAAATTCCGACTCTGATTTAAATTTAGAAATGAGCGTTGCTTTACTTCGTGATATCCCATTAAAATTACATTTACCTGGAGTAGAATATATTAACCATTCATCAAACTCCACTACAAGAAATATACAGTTATCAAATTACTTTAATATATCATATAATAATGTTAAAAATAATCAACAAACCCAACAACAACAACAAAATAATAAAACAGAGAAGCAATGGGTAATTTTTGATAACCAATCGATCCAAATTTTTAAAAATCACACAGATCAGCAACCAATTAGAGTTATTGGTTTAAAATATAGTACAATCAAATTATTACATTCAACTTCATCCTCATCCTCTTCATTATCAAACCCTCAACCACCATCCTTTATTGTTAAAACTCCATTTAGCACCTTTAGATTTTCCCATGATTACTTTAATATCATTAGTCAATGGGTAGAAGTTATAGAGTTATCACCTGAATACTTTGAAAATAACCAAAACTTTAAAAAGAAACAAAAGAAGTTTATACTCAAATCATCCGATTCCTTTTCATCCTCACTTTCACTTTCTGGTCATTTCCCACCACCTGTAGATAGAAAACAACAAATATTAGAAATTAGAAATAAGGGTGTTAATCGTGTTTGTGTCGATTGCTGTTCAACTGATCCAGAGTGGGCTTCGATTTCTTTAGGTTGTTTCCTTTGTGATGATTGCTGTGGTTTGCATCAACAGAATTTGGCTTCAAATATGTCAGAGGTCTTATCTGTAATTTTAGATGATAGTTGGGAAGAGTTTCATATAGATGTAAGTTTTATTTAATGCAATAATTATAATAGGGTTATTGAATATTAATTTTTTTATTTTTTTTATTTATAGATTTTTTCTAAGATTGGTAATAATGTTTCAAACCAATATTGGGAATATAATTTATCAAATAAGAAAGTTAGACCAACTAGCACTAAACAAGAGAAATGCAGTTTTATTATTTCTAAATATAAAAACAAAGAATTTGCTCCCCCACAAAATGTTCCATCACCAATTTCACTCTTTAATAATTAATTTTTTTAAAGATTATATAACAAACCAAACATATATATTTATTTATTTATATCCAACATATATTTTTTTTTTTTATAGAATTATATAGTTCATTTTAAAAAAAAAAAACCCATAGAAAAAAACAGTAATAGAAAATCCCCATATAATATAGTCAAATAGTTTATTTAAATTTAATATATAGAGTATTTAGATTTAAATAATTTAAAATTTAATAAAGCTAATATTTTAATTGAATATTACAATTAAGATAATTTTTTTTAAAAAAAAAAAAGATTTTAAAATTCTAATGTACATTTATTTATTTATTTTAATAATAATAATCTGAATAGTCAAAATAATCATTTTGTGTTTGTCTTGAATAGTCTTGCTTAAAGTTGTTTTCAATTTTGTTTTCGCTGTTATCCTCGGTTCCCAATGATTCCATTTTATTATTTATGGTTTCTGAAAGAGAGTTTCTTTTCATTGAAAACTCTTTTAATTGTTTTGGATCTAAATATTTAAATTTCTCTTTGTTTACTACAATTTCTTCAGTTTTTTTTGATTCTTGATTGATTGAGGTGGTTTCTAATGCTTCTATAGTTTCATCAATTGAGCCGTTGTTATTTAAATATACAAATGATTCATAGGCCACTATAAAGTTCTTATTATAATGACCAAAACATAAAAAGCTTTGATTATAGGTTGAGTTTTTACAAATTACACATTCACCGCTTTCGATTGATTCTTTAATTCTATTGGTTATGTTTAATAATGGTTCTTTCTTTAATGTTGGATGTGTTGAGAATTCTGAGATATTTAGATATTGAAGGTGTCTGTAGCCAAGCAAAAAGTTGAGTTTGTTATATTTATTTTTAAATTGTTGGGATACTTGTGCTTTACAAATACTTGAATATCCACTATCTTTTGAATATCTGCAACCATCATAAAAATTTTTAGTTGGGAAACCTTCAAACTTTAAATTATATTGCGAGAAATAATGTTGGTGATAATAACGGGTGTTGGGATTCCAGTTGGCTCTATGAATTGGAAAGGTTGCAATTTCAACCAAGAAATGATTTGGTTTTAATAGTTCGCTATTGCCTGGAAAAATAATGGATCTATAAGCTTTTGTATTTTCTGAATAAGAAACCTCTCTTGGTTCTGGTCGTTTGGGGTCGATGGTTAATTTGTAAATGTGAATTTTAACGAAGCTACATTTGAAATACCAACAAACTCTGTCATCACTTGTAAATGTCATGTTCACTTTTACCTTCTATGGAATTAAATCACTTTGGTGGTTACCATTTCTTCCTTTAGAATACATACAATATTATTTCCAATATCTTTATGAATTGTATAGCTTTCATTCACTTTTAATGGATACTCTACTTTCTATTTGCTTTTTCTTTGTCTATATTTTTACTTGCTACAGCATAGCTCTTCTTTGGGATTGGTGGCTTTATATTAATAACATATGTATCATCATATTCTTCATTTTGGGGGTTATTATTGATGGCTGTTACACTATTTTTATAATCATTGTTATCTGTATAGTTATTATATTGGTTATATTGATTATTAATTTGATTTGTATCAATTTTGTTGTCTGAATCTTCATATGTTACTGGTATAACCTGATTATAGTCATAGGATGATGTTGAGTTATAGTTGTTATATACTGAGCTACTATTGTCATTTTCATATGTAACTGGAATTACTTGATTATAGTCATAAGTAGATGTTGAATTATAATGATCATATGTAGATGTTGATGATGTATTATAATGGTCATTATAAGTGTTATTATTATATGATATATTATCTTCATATGTTACTGGAATTACTTGGTTATAGTCATAAGTAGATGTTGTGTTATAGTTATTATAGTTATTATAGTTATTATATGAATTGTTTGTGTTTTCTTCTGTTGGTGTATTATCACCTAGTTCTTTTCTTCTTTTGTTAAATTCCCATTCTGTAATAAATCCACTCGAAAAAAGTTCTTTTAATTTATCTAAATCGCTTTGGGGTTCTTTAAAAATAAATTAGTAAATTTATTTTTTTTATTTTATTTTTCACTAATATTTTAAAATACTTTACCATAATCCATTTTATTTTATATGTTGCTTATAGTTTATTTTTGTAAAAGTGATTTAAAAAAATATTTTTTAAATAAAAAATTCTAATTTTTTCAAAAATAAATTAAAAAATATTTTTGGCATTTTTTTGTGATGGGTGAAAAAATCAAATAAAAAAAATTATTTATGATTTTTTTCCTATAAATTTCTTGAAAAAAAAATATATTTTTATATTTTTAGAGTTGGTTTCAAAGAATATATTTATCAATTTCATCGATCCATTTAATGATACTTATTCATTCAAAAAAAATAATAAAAAATTTAATAAATAATTATATGCAAAATTAAAATTAAATTATAATCAATTTCATTGATTCCATTTGATACTTTTAAATTTTTTAAAAAATATTTAATAAATATTTATATTCAAATAAATGAAAATTAAATAAATAAAAAAATTAAACAAATAAAAAATATAATTTTATCTGTATATAGCTATAAATAAATCTAAAAAAAAAAACAATATTAATTTATTTTTTTATTTTTAATTTTTTTTTTTTTATTTTTTTTTATTAATTAATTAATTTATCTTCATTTTCAAAAAATGACATTGGTATATATAGAATATGTATTAAAAATTAAAGCTGTTATTTTTCCCACACTAGACTGTTAAACATATAACTTATCTTGTATATATTTGGAGAAAAAAAAAAAAAATTTCACCCAAATAACACCCACACACTTAATATTTTTATTTTTAAATATTTATTGTTTAACCTTATTATTATTAATCATTAATATTATAATAATTATAAATAATAACAAATAGAAAACATCATTAAAACATTGAAGGTATTAATTAATTAAATTTATTTTTTTCCTTATTATAATAATTCATTATTTTTAATTTTTAATTTTTTTTTTTATATAAATAATTTTTTTTTTTTTAATTAAAATTTTTTTCATCATATATTTTATTTTTACAATTATTATAATAAAAGTCCAAGTTATATATTTTTTTTTTCACCCTAATATCATTTTACAAAAATCCATTTTTAAATTATATCTATTTAATTTTAAATTTAAATTTTTTTCATTTTTAATAGAGGTAATTTTTAAAATAATTACTATAATTATTTTCTTTTAATTAAAATTTTTTATTTTTTTTTATAGAAAATTAAATTTAGAAATATAAATACATAAATAAAGAAAAATGAGAAGATCCGTTGCATTTCTTTCATTATTTTTTACTTTGATTACACTAGGTTGTCTTATTGTTTCAATTATTTTCCCATGGTATTTATAGATTGAAATTTTTTTTTTTTTTTTAATGAAAAAACTTTTACTAATTCAAAAATCTAAACTATAGGTACAGAGTAAAAGAGACAACTATACTCGCACCAAATAAATATAGAGAAACATTATATTATTGGGATGAGTATAGAATTACAAATGAAAACTATACTATAGTAAGTAAAAAAGTTTATTTTTTTTTTAAAATATTTATTAACCACTTTCTATTTTCTATATAGACCGATTTTCTCAAAGAAGATGGTAAAAAATATGATGATATTGGTTATGATCATGTAAAGAATGTATTTATAGTTTCATTAACTTTTATTTGTGTAGCTACATTATTGTCAGCAATTTCAGTAGTACTTGTTTTCATTTCATTCGTTGCTAGATCACGTGTTTTCGGTATTATTTCTGGTATCCTCATGTTATTAGTATTTACCCTTTCAATGGTTTCATTCTTCCAATTCTTAAGATTAAATAGAGCCTTTAGAGACGACGATACTTTCTGTCAAGTTGAAAAGGGTGGATTTGACCTCAGTGATACATACTGTCACAAATTTATGGGAACTAGCGATGGAGATCTTTATAAATTAAATTTCCAACCAGTAAGTAATTTAATTTTTCAAAATTTTTTAAATTATTTATTAACATTATATTCTATTATAGTACGTAGGTTTTTGGTTATCTGTCGGAGCTGCATTCTTTTCTATTTTCGTTTTTGTCCCATTGTTTGCAACCTCTAGATCATCATAAGAATTTATATAGTTTTTTAAAAAATCAATAAAAACAGTTTATATATAGAATAAAATATAAATATTCTGTCACATCTCTTAAATTTTACAATTATTTAAAATAAAAATAATTTTATTTATTAATCTAGTTTTTTAAAATAGTATTATTTATTTTATTTGCAAGTGGCTATAAAAAAATATTTTTTATTAAAATTATTATAATTTATTTAAATTAAGATTACAAGGGATAATAATGATAATACAAGATAGCTTGAATACAAAATCAAGGATGAGGCATTAACCTCATCATCGGATGATTGAGAACACGAGGTAGATGAGTTGAAATCGGGGGCAAGGAATAAAGAGAAATCCGATGAAATTCTTGCCATAAGGGTATGTGGCAAATTAATACCTATTAAAACTGTATTATTTTGATTTGATAAGAGGCTAATGTCAATTGGTACTTGGTAAGATGATGCCAATGCTTTATTTTGAATACGAGCATAGAGGGTTTTGGAATTTTTGGTAAATTTGAAAAAGTTTACATTTTTTGAACCTTTAATCATTGAACCACTTGAAAATTCGGATTTATCTGAATTGCAATTATTTTGGGTTGCTTTGCTGTCGACTTTCATTTGCGATGAGATAACGATTTGTAATTGATTACTGGTGTTCTTAAATTCCCAATAACTTAAATCGAATTCGGCAATAATACCATTTTGAATTAAGAATTGATTATTGTTGATCTCTATGCTTTGGTTATTTAAGACACCAAAATTCATTGTGGCAATTGTCCTATCGTTGATTGATGTGAAGAATTTTGAATCGGATTTCTTTTCCCAGACTGGTGATTGCTTTTTAACAATGGATCCATCTAACGAAACCTCATTAATTGAGACAATTGAAATATAAAAGCCAGTTTGTTCATTTGTTAGTGAAACTGGCCAATTAGAATCTGATAAAGTTGTTTTTGGATCATCAAGTGAGATTCCTGAGCAATCGACACCATAAAAACCAGTTTTACAAGTGCATTCGCTTGATGTGGTATTACAAACACCATTTGAAGAGCAGTTATTGAAGCAAGCAATGTTGGAGGTTTCAATATATGGGTATATAAAACCATTCCATTTTAATTGGGCCATTACCATTGTAACTTTAACCTTTCCTGTGCCTGGTGGTACAGTGATCTTTAAGAATCTTTGTGATTCATATGTAACAGATTCGGTATCTACATCATTTAAAAATATTTGAATATTAGCATAGCTGCTGAACCAACCTAATTACATTATTTAAAAAAGAATTAAAGGAATTAATATAATTATTAGGTAGATATTTTAAAAAAAACTGAAGTATTTACCAAATAAAGAAACCTCGCCACCAGTACTTGAGTCAACTTGGGTACTTGTTGAGATATATATATTTTCTATATTGCAAATATTGTTACCAATTGTTACAAATTCTTGATAGCATTCGCAAATACCTTCATGGTCATTGCATACACCCCCTTCATTACAATCTGAGACTGGACATGGAATTGGGGTATATTGTAAATTAAATTCTTTTAATGCGTATAAACCTCTGGCCATAACCTTTAATACTTTGTTACCGTATGGCTTAATTGGATATTGAAGTTCACAAGTAATTTTGTAAAAAGATGAAGATTTAACATTGCAAACCAACTCCTCTTCAATACTAACTTGAATGTTTGATGGTATATTATTAAAGAAACTACCTTCAATTGTTAATGTTGAATTGTTTTGTGAAATTGAATCAATTACTGGTGGATTAGTTGAGGTGGTCAAAGTGAATGAAAGCTTTGGTTGTGTTTTAAAGGTAACTGTAACGTTTTTTAAATCACCATACATTTGACCGGTGAAATTTCCTTTAAATGAAAGACCAGAAAATACATTTGGTGGTGTTGTTATTATATTTTTGGCTTCAAAACCAATATTTTTTCCATATAAAACAATTGTTGGTTTATTTGAAATATCTATTTCAATATTTATATCATCTGAATGAAAATAGTAATATTAATATCTTTTTTTAAAAAAATTATTTATAAATATAAATATGCATACCATAAGTACAGTCAGATCCGTCAATATTAAAATTTGAAAACAAATTACCACCAAAATTATACGAAATAATTGTACTTCTTAAGTGACAATAGAAACACTTTGGTAATGTACCTTCTAACTTATTTGAATTGAGACTGGGAAGGGTGTTGCACCATGAATCATCGAGAAATCCTTTTATTTTCATATTAGTCATAGTTAATGAGTTGGAAAATGTGAGAGCTGTATTTGAAGTTATATTGGTAAGTATTTGACCTCCATAAAAACTAAGATATGAGACATTTTTAAAAATATTTAAATCTGGGAAATTAAAATTAGAGTTTAATATTTCACTATTTAATATAAAAAATTTGAATTAGTTTTTATATATCTATTATACAGAATTTAAAGTACTAAACCACCCACAGTTGACTAGTTTTTTTTGGAAGCTTTTTGATTGGAAATACATAATTTATATTAAAGTTAATTCCATCGTTTATATACAATGTTACACTTTCGTCAATTTGATTATTTGATAAATCAATAAAGCCTACTGGTTGTACAGGAGTCCAAAAAGCTCTAATAAAAATAATTAAAAAATATTAATAAAAAATATAAATTTAAAATTAAATAAAATAATTACAAATTTGTGTATTGTGGATTTACTAGCTGGGTAAGCTCCATTGGAAAATCTACTTTATCACCTGAAATTTTAATATCTTTGAGAGGTGAAAAGAAAGCAATGTTTGAATATGAATCTTTGTTGAAATTTGGACCAAAAGAAATTGATAAAGATTTTAATTTTTTGAAATATTTAATGTTTGGTATAGTGTTTGTTGTATAGCCTATATTTTCTAAAACACTATCCTCTTCTATAACATCTAAAATAATATCAACTGTGTTGTAAAGTGAACTTTGGTTATTTGAATTAGTATTTTATCTTTTTTTTTATTATTTTTTATTCACACTTACAGATTTTTTACATTTTTAAGTTGGGAGGCTTTAATTGTTGAGAATTGACCATTAAGAACCAATTGATAAACTCCACCGATAACAACATTGAGAGCTGGTAAGATTGTTGATTCTACAGTTCTTTTTTTGTTTAAAGTGTTAATTATTATTACCTAAAAAATAATTAAGTTAAATTTTTATATTTACAGATATTGAATTGATGGGTTAAAACTTGTAAAAAAACTTTCTGGTAATCTTCCTTTAGATATTCTTATAGTATTTAAGTTTGGGAAACAAATAAGATCGTTGTATGACAACTCATAAGTAGTGGTTTGTGTAAATGTTCTAGAGTTTTTTAAAAAAAATATTAATATTTTTTTTTTTTTTTTTTTTTTCATATAAATATAATTACATTGTGGAAATTGAACCATTTGGGTAACAAAAATTACTTGGAAGATCACAAAATGTTGTTGAGAGAGATGATGCTGTATAACCTCCAGTGTTTGTTGCCAAATTATTTAAACAATTAACTATTTATGCATATAAATTAAAAAAATAAAAATAAAACAATGATTAGTTACATTTTTTTAAATTTTAAAAAATTGTTTCATTTTACCTTCATTTGAAATTACATTGATTGATAAGCAACTATCAATCAATATAAAAAACAATAAAAAAGATATAATTGTTAATTTCATGCTTCTATTGTTATTGAAAAAAAAATAATGATAATAAAAATAATAAAAAAACTTGATTATAAATATTATCGAAAAAAAATATTTTTTTTTATAAAATTAAAATAATTTAAAAAAAAAAAAAGTTCATATTTTGATATCTTGGAATTTTTTTTTTTTGAATTTTTTTTTTTGGAACAATGAACCAAATTTTGAAATGGTGCACTGATATTATATAATTTTCTGAAAATTAACCATAGTTTTTACCAATTGGTGATCCATCAAACCGCACTAACATTTATTGTGTAACTAATTTTTTTTTAAATATAATAAAATATAATTAATTCCAATATTGAAATAAATACGACTCTTTTAATATTTTGGTTGGAATATAAATTAAAATTCAAGCCAAAATATTTATCACCAAACAAAAATAAAAATCAAACTTTAAAAAATTAATAGAAGAATTTGTTATTAAAATAGGCAGTGGATTGCACTTTGAAAAATTGGAAAGAATTTATTATAATAAAATTAAATAAATAAATAAATAATTTAATAATAGTAATATATTTTTTTTAATTATTAAAATTTTAAATAGGTGCAAGAGGTTTCTCATAACTCACCTGGAGTAGGAAGTAGGAGCACCAAAAGAATCAACAATTTAGTTGAATCAATTGGTTTTGTTGTTTTGGGCGATTGATGAACATCTTACCTCGCGATATAAAAGGCAAAGTTAAAAGACTTTTTTAAAAAAAAATAAAAAAAATAAAAATAAAATTTTTTTTTATAAATAAAAAAAACAAAATTTTTTTATTTTTTTTATTTTTTTATTTTTTTTTCTTTTTTTTTTTTTATTTTTTTATTTTTTTTTCTTTATTTTATTTTATTTTATTTTATTTTATTTTTTTTTTTCACAAATATAAATATAAAAACTTTCATTCCAATTGGAAGAAACACAGTATTTATATATCCATATTTGTACTGGTATTTTTGTTATTTTTGTTATTTTTGTTTTTTTTTATTTTTTTATTTTTTCATTTTTTTTTTGCTATTTTTTTTTCTCTGTGGAGTCTGTATATCTGTAATGTGTATTGTGTGATAATATAAATAAATATAAATAATATTTTTATTTTTTTTTTTTATAAATTATAATTTTATTTTTTTTTAATCATTTTTTTTTTAATTTTTTTTGTTTTTTTTGTTTTTTTTTAAATTAACCAAAAATAAATAAAATATAAACAATAATTATAATAATAATAATTATTATATTTATAATAGTAGTAATAATAATAACAATAAAAAAAAAAACCACTACCCCATCAAAAAATAATATAAAATTTAAATTATTATTTATATCTATATATAAAAAAAAAACGTATATATAATTTTTTTTTAAACAAACAAAATTTTTCATATTTTACATTTTTATCATAACTTATTATAAACACACAAAAGAAAAATGACAGAAATTAAAATCTCAGATCTTTTAGTTAAACCTCTTGCAGAGAGTTTTTCATGTATTGTTTGTACAGAGTTATTAATGGAAATACCTCCATTCGAAGCGAAACAATGTTCTAATGGACATTGTCTATGTAATGGTAAGATTTAAAAATATTTTTTATTTCAAATTAATATCTCATACTAATACTTTTTTTTTTTTTTTTTTTTAAACAAAACCTAAATATAAAAATATCTAGCATGTTGGAATAAACAAATTGAAACAAAAAAAAAAGATTGTCCAGTTTGTAGAGTTAAAATTAAAACATTAGAGATATCATTATCTAGAAATTTATTTTTAGAAAAGGAATTTAAAAAGAAAAAAGTTTATTGTAAGAATCAATTTAAAGAAGAAAGAATAGATAGTAAATTAGTTAAAGACGAAGAAAATGGTTGTAGTGAAATTATAAAGATTGAAGATATTGAAACTCACAATAAGCAATGTATATATCAATTTATCAATTGGTAAGTTATAATAGATAATTAAAAAAATAAATATGTTGATACTGTATGTACAAAATATTAACATTGTTCTTTTATCAATATTCTATAGCCCAAATAGTGAATTATGTAAAGAAAGATTTAGAAAAAATAAATTAGAAGCTCATAATAGCGTTTGTGAGTATTCTAAAGCCAATTGTGAACATTGTAAAGAGGATATAGCAAAAAACAGATTAAAGCAACATTATGACACAGAATGCCCAACTTATGAGGTTGTATGTCAATATTGTCAAGAATCAATGTTAAGAAAAGAGTTGAATAAACACCACGATGAAGTTTGTACAGATATAGTTGTTTCATGCAAATATAAAGATGGCGGATGTAAAGATGAATTCCCAAGAAAAGATTCTCAAGCACATTTAGCAAAATACGATAACCATATTACTTTTATACAGAATATTATTGATAAACATAAGATTTTATTTGAAGAGTCAGAAAGAACAGTAAAGAAATTAAAGACTCAACACGACACTTTAGAAAGCAAAATTTTAAATATAAACAAATACAACAATCAATGGTGTGTAGAGAACTACTCCCAAAAGGTTATCGATGTACCAAATGATGAAGCAGCAGCCACCAAAAGAGTTTCAAGTCCAATGTTTTATTTCAATTGTAAAAAATTCAATATTAGTTTATTCCCAAATGGTTTCACCCCTACAAATAATAATCATATTTCTTTATATCTTCACTTACACGAATTAACACCCAATATCAATATTAGATTTGTATTTGAAATTGTAAATACTGATCCTATAAAATCAATTAAAAAAGGTAACTATTCGATAATTTTATTGTATTTTTTAAATTTATAAATTATATTAACAACCACCATTATTCTTTTTAATTTTTAGAAAAAACTGTTTATTTCCAAAATGATAAAGGTATAGGTTTTGAAAAGTTTGTAGAGTCTGAAATTATAACAAAGCCAGGATCAGGTTTCATTGTTAATAATAAATTGGTTATTAAATTTGAAATTGAGATTCCTCAAACTACAGATTCATTAACAACAAAATAAATATCAATAATAAAATCAATCAAAATAAAAAAAATAAAAAATAAAAAAATAAAAAAATCAAAATCATCATAAACAAAAATTTTTTATATACATTCAATTATATATAAAAAAAAATTCCCCTCCTTTTTTGCAATCGCCTTCTTATTAACCCTCCTCAAATAAATAATAATAAGATTATAAGAAATGTATAATTAAATACCAGAATTCTCAGAAATATAATACATATTTTAATATGTATTAATATTTTTTTTTTTAAAAAAAAAAAGTACTGATATAAAAAAAAATAAAATAAAAAAAGTTTATATAATCTTTACTTTTCTTTTTTTTTTATTTATAACAATTTTAGCTTGGTTTTTTAGTATTTATTTGTAAATTAAAAAAAAAATTAAAATTTATTTTTATTCTCATTTTTTTAAATTTTTTTAAAATTTTCATTAATTAAAAAACAGTGACGAAGCGTATTATTTTGTGTTTATAAATATTATTTTTTAATCTAATCAAACCAAATTATCAAATTTATAAAAATAGATAGCAAACAATCAAATAATCAAACAATTAAATAATCAAATAATATATAAAAGAAACAAATTAAAAAAATGATAAAAAAATTATTTTTATATTTTAAATTATCAGTATTTTATATAATCAAAAACTTTGTATTGAGGTTTTTTTCACAGAATTTAAAGATTGAAAAACTAACGGTACAGATCAACAAAGAAGTGTGTGAATTAGAAGAACCAATTACAATTGTTCAATTATCAGATATTCATTATGATTTCAATCCATTAAGAATCAATGACACCTTTTTAAATAAAATAATAAATATTACCAACTCATATAATCCAGATTTAGTTTTAATTACCGGGGATTTAATCGATAGAGATCCATTACCAATTACCGATCTATATAGAAAGCATTTATCCCATTTAAAGGTATGTTAAAACCTAAAATATTTATATTAGTAATATCCCACCTCACTTAAATTATTAATTTTTATATTTTTTTTATAATAATAATAATAATTATAGTCTAAACTTGGTGTTTATTCTATTTTAGGTAACCATGATTATAAAGGTGGTGAACAAGCACCAATTATTATAAAGAATGCATTAAAGAATACAAATGTAAATTTAATGGAGAATGAAATAGTTTATCCAAGTGATCAAATTCAATTAATTGGTTTTGATAGTTATGCCAAAAGAGATAACAACAAACTATCAAATGTATATAACGAAATTAAATCAGGTAAGGGTAAAGTCAGAATAGCACTATTACACAATCCAGACCATGTTGTGCAGTTACAAGAAAACAATTTAAATTTGGATTTGGTTTTATCAGGTCATACTCATGGTGGTCAAATATGTTTACCAACTGGTGTCCCTCTAATGCCATATTTTGAAAAATTCCTTAAAAAAATGCCAAAACCAATCAGAAACATAAAATACCCTGGTAAAAAGACATTGAAGAATTGGAAATTCGGAAAAGGTTATCACACCGTCTATGGAAATGATAAAGATAATAGTAAAATACAAATTTATATTAATAGGGGATTGGGTACTCATCCACCAATTAGATTATTTTGTGACCCAGAAATCACATTAATTACAATCAAAAATTAATAACTGTCATTTTTTTTTAAATTCAAAAAAAAAACAAAAAATTAAAAAAATAAAATTTTTTTTTTTAAATTTTCTTTAATTTTTTTTTTAAAATTTTTTTTCATTTCATTGATGTTTAGATAAATGAAATTATATTAACTTTTAATAGTTTAACTATATATTTTAATAAATTAATAAAAACAAATAAAAAATGGCAAATAATAGTGCTTTATTTTTTAATTCTATATTAAAAAATAAAATATTATTGGGTATAATTGCATCCACAATGATGTTATTGACAATAGGTTTATTTAAATCAATAAAGCCACCTCCAACACCACCCGAAAATAGCGATAAAGCCAATAATAATAATGATAATAAAAATGATAAAAATAATAAAAATAATAATAATAATAAAAATAATTCAAACAATAAAGAATCAGGAAATAATAGTAAAAAAGAAGAGGATGAATTTTTGCAAGATTTAAAGAAAGAAATTAATAACAAAAACAATGATAAAAATAATAAAAATAATAATAATAAAACCAATATAAATAATAAGAATAATAACATAAGCAATAAAGTTGATAAATCAAACCCAGATTATATTTTTTTACCTCATCAAGTTTTATATCAAATATTTGAACATATTTCACCAGAAGATTTCTTAAAGTAACTATATATTGCAATTTTTAAATAATTTTAAAGCCATATATATTAATAAATCAATTAATTTATTTTCTATGTAGTTGTTCAGTTTTAAATAAAAAATGGAATCAGGTTATTTCTAAATTAGATAAATGTTGGTTTCAATTTTCCTTTGATAGATGGAATATAGTCGAAGAAACAACTTTAACATATAAAGAATCATTTAAAAAGAAATGTATGCATTTTATTATCAATATTTCAAAGTATTTCATATTATAAATATTAATATTTATTCAAATTTTTTAGTTTTAGAAGAAAAGAAAAGATTAGGATTTAAACCAAATGATTATATTATAACAATTCATAGTGAATGTGCAGATTTTACAGAGCCAGGAAGATGGTTACCAGAAAGAATTATAAATCCAAAACAATTTTGGAAAAAGAGATTTTTAGAAGAATTATCCAAATATTTAACAATGACAGCATTTATGTTGAACAACGAGGAGGAAAATGAAGAAGAGGAGGAAGAAGAAGAAGAAGAAGCTAATTTAGATAATAAATCAGTTACTGGCACAATTGTATTAAAAGGTAAAATCAATACCGTTATTGGTGTATGGAGATTTATAAATAAAGAAGATGCTCAATTAAAATTTAAAGGCCAAAAATGGTTAGAAAAACATTGGACCGCAGAGGACTGTCAATTTACTGGTGATGTAGTAGGTTATTTTAATTTTTCATTATTCCCATTAGCTAGGTAATTATTAAATTTAGTTTTTTTTTATAAAAAAAAAGCAAATATTAATTAAATTAACTATATTTACAGCGACGATGAAATTTTCCAACAATACAAATCACCAATAATAGAATTTTTAAGACTACTTACCTATGGAACAAGAGGAACATTAACAAGATTGAAGACTGGCTATGGTATGCACTCAATAGTCTATGAACAATGTAAATTAAAATCAGTATTTGGTAAATATGGTATGAATGATGGTGATGCATTATTAGATACTTCACTCGAAAGCAATTATATTATTCAACTTATCGAAGAAATTCAAAACTTTTTAGACAAAAGAGGCATAGGTGTAAATAGTGATGGTAATGATGGAAGTGGGGCTAAAGTTACATATACAGATAGAACATCTCATAATCCAATTCGTTGTACTGGTCACCTTCCAGACGAAGCCTTGCAATTAGAAATTGGAATTTGGATATATAATGGTTTAATACTTTCAAATAAAAAACTATGGAATCGTAAATTAGAAGACTAAAATATATTTAAAGAAATATAAATATTCATTTAATTTATATTAATAAACTTATTATTTTATTTATTTTAATTTTTAAAAAAAAAAAAAAAAGTTATTTTACTTTATTTTTTTATTTAATTCATATCCAAATCTGATAAATTGTCGTCATCTAAAATAGTTGGTTTCAGTTTCTTTCTTTTGTTTGATTGTACCATTTCAGATTCTTCATCATCATCTTTTTCATGATCACTTTCGATAGTATCTTTTTTCGATTGTCTTTTCTGTGTTTTGATTGGTTTTTCTTGCTCTGCATTTTCCTCTTCCTCTACTCTTTGTTCTTCGTCATCGTCTATATTATTTTCTAATTCTAAAAATGAAATATCATCTCTTTCTTCCTCCTCTTCTTCGAAATCTGATAAGGGTTTTGAGGCTTTGGATATGAATAAGAATGATACCAATGTTTCTTGATTTAATTTGATTTTTTTTAATGGGGTTTCAAGCTGGCTGTATGATTTTAGTGATGCTATATCTTCGTAATGATCCCATTTATCTAAATGTTGTATGGTTTTGAATATTTGTATTTTCTTGCTATTTCCATTACTAACACTGGCGATACCAGATCCACATCCACATTGTAATAAATCATGTGTATCTGAATATGTATTTTGATTATATGAAAAAATATCCTTTAAGTCCTCTAATGAGAAACCACCACCATTATCATTAAACTTTTTATCTACAATTGAATTTGAAATTGATTCCTTCATTAGTTGTCTTTGATAAATCTTTTCTTCGATTGTACCAGTTGAAAAAAGCCTATATATAAAAACTGGTTTGTTTTGACCTTCACGCCATACTCTTTCCATAGCTTGAATGTCAATTGCTGGGTTCCAATCTGGGTCATAAAGTACAAGATGATTACCACCAATTAAATTAATTCCAACACCTCCTGCTTTTGCTGATAATAAGAATATTTGGTCTTATATATTAAAACAATGTTAGTATTTATAATGTATATATAAAATTATTGTTGTTTTATTGATCCAACTTACATTTTTTATTTGATTGGTCATTAAATTTATCGACTAAAGATTGTCTAGTATCAGAACTAACCGAACCATCCAATCTTAGGAAATCTGTTGATAACTTTTTACATAACCTTTCAAAAACATCCAAAGTTTGTGTATAATTTGAAACCAAAACCAACTTTTCACCGACAGATTTTAATTGTTTAATTAAAGATTCAACAAATAATAATTTACCGGCTTCATTTTCCATAGATTCCATATTATAAGAGTATTGTTTAAAAATGGACTGTAACTCTTGGTCGCTGGTATCCTGTAATAATGATGGTGAGTTGCATAATTTCTTTAATAAAGTAATTGTAGATAAAGATGATGCTGGGCTTTCTTTTCCATTAATAAGTGATTGTACGCTATTTGAATTCAATACACTCTTGTATAAATCTTGTTGTAGTGGAGATAAACGACAAAACACAACTTGAACTCGTTTAGGTGGTAAATATTTTTCTAAAATGTTTGACTTTCTTCTTAAAATAAATGATTTCGTAAGCTTTGATAACTCGATTGACTTTTTAGTACCATTTTCAATATCTTTGGGATTACCAGTTGATTCTCTTGACTTGTTGATCGGGTTAATAAAATTCTTTTTAAAACTTGCTAATGAACCTAATGAGCCTGGATTACAGAAATCGACCATCGAATAAAATTCAACTAAATCATTTTGAATAGGTGTACCAGTTAATAAAATTTTTCTTTCTGCCTTGACGCTATTGATTGCTTGTGTAGTCTTAGAATTAGAATTCTTTAAACGATGAGCTTCATCACAAACCAATAAGCCACATGACATTGTTTCTAAAATTTTAGAGAAAATACGGCATTGTTCATAAGAAATAATTAAAACTGGCTTGATGGATGTATTGAAATTGTCAAGATTTGTTTTAGTTTCTTTACTGAGAGAATCTGTTAATGTAGTTGCAATTAATCGATCTAACCCAAACCACTTTTGAATTTCTTTCTTCCAGTTATTGACCAATGTAGATGGTGTTACAATAATTGCTTTCTTAATTGTTGATTTACCTGTTGGGCTCTGTTTTAGCAAAGTCCAAACCAATGCCAATGTTTGTAGAGTTTTACCCAAACCCATTTGATCTGCTAGAATTGCACCAGTATAACCCTCTTCATTATTTGTCCCTGTAACGCAGTCGTAAAGAAACTTGACACCTCTTCTTTGATGCGGTCTTAAATGTTGTGAAATATGTGGATCAACAATGACATGGACCACTTTATTACCTTTATCATCCAGCTGGGAATCTGGTGGTGTGTATAACACCAATGCATCTTTAGAATTTGGGTCAAATCTAGATACGACTTTTTTTCCCATTTTTTGCTCCTCTAATGTTGTATGGCTTTTAAATTCTTTTTTTAAAGTTGCGGTTGGTAATACTGTCACAGTAGGAGTATCCTCATCCTCTTCTTTTTTCTTTTTAGATAATGTTTTTAATTTTGGCTCTTTGACTAAAGTTGTTGATACATTTAAACCTACTGCTTTTTCATATTCATCTTGATTAATTTTTCTTTCAACTTCGACAACTTTTGATGAAATAGTAGTTATAAAACCTGCGGTAACATCTGATAAACTAAGTAGTGATGATCTACCAATATCTTTTCCGGAATCGTCAAATAAATTGAATTGGCTCTTTGCTTCATTATAAACTAGATATCCATCGTTTTGGGTATTATGTTTTTTTGTAGTTTTATTATACCAAAGTATTTTAAAATAAATATTTTCGTTACTGTTATTACTATTATTATTATTATCATTATTTTCTTCCTTTATCTCCTTTGCCTTTGTAGTTTTTATTATTTCTTTTTTTGGTGTTTTTGTTGTTTTTGGTATTGTAGATGTAGTGGTAAGTGTTGAAGTTGATTTAGTGGAGGTTGTTGTTTTTTTTTCATCGTTGTTTATTGGGGGTGCTGCACCATCTTTATATGGTGTTACAAAACCACCTTTACTTCTTTTCATTTTATTTCTGTGTATAACGAACAATGAAAAAAAAAAAAATTAATTATTTTTTATTTAAAAATTCAAAAAATAATTTAAATTTAAAAATAAAAAAATAAAATTTTTTTTTTTTCAAGAATTTACATTTTAAGAAGAAAGTAATAAAAAGCACAGTACCTTTTTAAAGGTTATTTTTATAATATTTATGATAATATAAACCAAAAGTAAAAAACAAATGGGAAAATGAGAAATGATCAAAAGACAAAACTTGCCCTGCAAAAATATATCTCATTGAGCAAGGTTTTATTTAAATCAAAAAAAAAAAAAAATTGTAAATGGGTAAAAATACTTATTTTCTATAAAATATTTGGATTTGGTTATTTTGTGTATTCAATATATTTATACATTAAATTAAATTTTATTTGTTATTGATTACTATTTAATTTATATATTATTTAAATTTGTCCAATTGTTACTTAAAATTTTTTATTTATTTTATCATTTATTTTTATTGTGGTGTGATATTATATAAAATTCGATTTATATTTTTTTTTTTTTTTTTAATATTATTATTTGATGTATTTCATATATTTATTTATATCACACCCTCCCAACCCAATAAAAATTGTGTGTGGTGTGGGGGTATGTGTGTGTAATAACCAACAAATATTGTGTTCACACCCCCCTCCACACAAACAAACAACATAGAATCTTTGTTCGATCAAAATTATTTGAAATAAAAATAAAAATAAAAAATAAAAAAAACCACCTTTTTTTTTTTTATTTTATTTTTAGAGAAAAAAAAAAAAAAAAAGAGATATCATAAAAAAAAACAGCAAAAATAACTTATATTAAATAATTATATATGTATTTTTTTTTTCAATTTATAAACTTTTAAGTAGTATATTAAAATTATCACATATAATATAACCAACCCAAAAAAAAAATAAAAAAATAAAATAAAATAAAAAATAAAATAAAAAAAAAAAAAAAAAAAATTTTTAATTTTTTTTAAATTTTTTTTTTTTAAAATTTTTTTTTTTTTTTCAATTTTTTATAAAATAATAAAAAAAAAAAGGTTAAAAAATTATAATTATTATTTATTATACAACATTATAAATAGAATATTTAATTTTTTTTTTTTTTTTTATTAAAAAAAAAAAATTAGAAAAATCAAACTTTGTTTAAATAAAACTTGTGTATATAATAACTCAATTTTTTTATTTTCAACATAAATTTTATAAATATATATATATTTTATAAACATTTTATAGATATAGATATAGAAACTATTTTGTGTTTTCAGTTTCTCTTTTTACTTTATTAAAATAATCATATATTTTAATAAAAATTCTGTTTTAATAACTATCACAAATCGAATTAATTATTAATTTTGTTATAAAGGTAAATAATCGGTATTAGTATTAATAATAATAATAGTAATAATAAAATAATAATAATAATAATAATAAATATAATGAATAGTAGTTATTGTAATAATAATAAAAAAAAAAAATCAACAAAAAATAATATATTATAATTTTTTTGAAAAGGGGTATTAATTTATTTTCAGAAAAAATATATAAATTATATAACTTAATTTTTTTAATAGTGCACACCACCAACTACAGAGACAACTTTTCTTTTTTTCATTTTATAAATAACAGTAATATTTAAAAAAATTAAATAAAATAATTTTGTGTACGTGTGTTTATTTTCAAAAAAAAAATTAAAAAAATAAAAATTAAAAAATAAAAATTAGTACGCTACCCTCTAAATTAATAACTAATAATAAATAATAATATAGTTTCTCTTTTTTTTTTTTTAAAAAAAAAAAAACAATTTCTAATAATTATTATTTTTATTTAATAGTTTTAGATTTATATCATAACATACATAAATTCGCTCATACATATAGTAGTGGTGTTCTATAAAAATAAATAATAGTAATAGTATTATTAAATAATTTTTTCATCGATTAAATAAAGAATCAATATCAATTTTAATACAAAAGAAACTGCTATAATAAATTTCACAACTTTTTTTTAAACTAAAATAGTAATAATAATAAATAGAAGCACCTATATTTAAATATATTTGGTGTGTATGATAGTTAAAATAAAGGAAATTTTTAAAAATAGTAACCAAAATAATAAAATAAAAAAATAATAAAATAAATAAATAAAAAATAGGTAGAATAATTAAATTTTTTAAAATGGGATGTGGTTTATCTTCATTCAAAAGAGATAATAGTAATAATAACTCTGTTCCTACAAATAATGGTAAAGAAGCTCTAAAGGGTAAATCTACTAGTAAAGGTGGAAATTATGGTAATGAAAATAATATAAATAATAGTAATAATAATATAAGCAGTTTAAATACAAGTAATGGTAATAATAAATTAAATACTAGCAGTGCAAATAATAATAATAGAACAGGCGTGGGTGAACAGAGTAATGGTAATAATAATATAAATAATAGCAATAATATAACAAATCTAAATAGTAGCAATAATGTTTCTGAAAGGAAAAACTCTGTAAATCAACCAAATAATAATTTAACTTCTTCTAATAATAACAATAATAATAATAATAATAGTAATAATGGCAATATTGGGCATAGTAAATCACTCTCTCAATCTGCAACAAATAATAATAATAATATGAGTATGACTTCACCATCATTTAAACCAAATAGTTCGCCAATTTTAAATACAAGTAGTGTTGAACAAACTGCAGCAGCTCAACAATCCCAACAATCACAACAACCACAACAACGTCGTACTTCTGTTTCTATTAACGGATCTAAACCACAACAACCATTGTCACCAAATCAAACATGTACAAATAGCCAAACACAAACACAAACACAATCACAAACTCTATCACAATCACAAACTCAAACCCAAACAACCCAACAATCAACACAAAATCTTCAAGATTCGAAAATTGTAGATAATAATAACCAAGCTAAAAAATCGGACTCTTTTAATAATAATTTATCAAATAGTAATATAAATAACAGTTTAAATAATAGCACACTTAACAATATGAATATTTCAAATAATAATAATAATAGTAATTTAAATAATGGAAATAATCCACAAAATAGCATTTTAAATAATAATAGTAATAATATCATTACTTTAGCTGGCAATGATATTAATAATCCATTCCCAGGTTCTGTTGCAATATTAAAAAATGGTGTTTGGTATACTGAATCAGAGCTTTTAGAAGAGAATTACGTTTGGACACCAAAATATTGGACTCCGGATAGAATTGGAAAATGGGTTGACGACATTGAGTTTTCAGAAAATTTAACAAATCCACAAAATCAACAATCCCAACAACAACAAACCCAACAACAAACAGCTCCACAATCACCACCACAACAAAATGCTCAACCAAGTTCATCTTTAGCTTCAAATCAAACTATTAATACGACAATTCTTTCAACCACACCAACTAACTCTGGTGCTACTGGGGTAACGAATAAAAATAATACTGAAAATCCAATTTCTATATAAAACAAACAGTTTATAATTTTAATATTATTAAATAAAAATAAAAACATAAAAAAAAAAAAAAAAAAAAAAAAAAGCACCCATAGTTATGGATAGGTGCGACTTAATTATTTATAGAATATTCATTAGGATATAAAACCAATAAAGAAAGGGTTCTAAGAAATAGATCACGTTTATTTTAATGTTTTATTTCCAAAAAAAAAAATATATTAAAAACTGTTCTTTTTTTTTTTTTATT
>NW_003519529.1:0-15275 GCF_000190715.1 Dictyostelium purpureum | reverse complement strand
AGAAATATATTAGGAAAAGGGATAAGAAAAATTTACCACACCCAACCCCACCCCTTTTGTATTTTTTTAATTTTTTTAATTGTTTTTTAATATATATTATTATTATTTTTTTTATTATTTTTTTATTTGTATTATTATTTTTTTTTTTTTAATTTATTTTAATTCTTTTATTTTTATATATATTTATTCTTTTTTTTTTATCTAATTATTTTTTTAAAATTTATTAACAATGTACGCGTTAGGACAAACAAATAATGAAGTTGACGCGTTAAGACAAACAAATAATGAAGTTGACAACTATGAAGAAATTAATAGCTTTTTTCAAAAGAATACTTTAGGTTTGTGTTAAAATTAAAATTAAAATTATATACTATTTTAATATTAATTAATTTTAATTTTTATTAGATAGTATAATAAATTATATATTGCACCATAGGTTATTAGAAACCCTTATCAAAAATGAATTGGAGTATTTATGGTTAGGAATCAATGATGCTTTAGAAAGAATAAAAGCTCAGAATCATGAATATCATTATAACAATAGTGATGGTAGCAATAATAATAGTTTCACTTTAAATAATGATGGAGGCAATGAAATCAATGTACTTTCAAATTTAAATCATAAAAATGACTATAAAACAATTGATGATGGTGCCCTTTTAAATGAATGTATCAACAACAAAAACAAAAACAACAACATTATTACAAATAATAAAACTAATATCAATAATAACAATTATAAAATAAATAATAAAAAAAATAATGATTTTGTTAATAAAGAAACCTCAATTAAATCCTCTGCAACATCAAAAAATAAAAGTGATAATAATGATAATAATAATAGTAACGATAAACTTTTTTTTAAAATTTGGAGAAATAAAGTTATTAGAAAAAAAATTAAATATCATATGTATTCAAATATGGTTAAAAGAGTTAAAAATAATTTAGAGGAGATTAAAAAATGTCCATCAGAGCTCTTATGTCAATCTTATGATGTATATATTAACCAGCCACTAGGAAAATTTATACCAAAAGGTACAGTTACATTAAATCTTACTGGTAGTTTCAATAGTCCCATTAAAATAGGAAATATTCCAAAAACAGTGAAAGTTTTAAAATTGGGCCAAAATTATACTCATGAAATAGAATTAAACTCAGTTATACCCTCAAGTGTAAATGAATTAAGTCTCTATCACTTTATTCAAACTTCACCAAGTAAACAAGAGTTCCCAAAATTTATTAAAAAGTTGAATATATTCAGATTTAATAGAGATATTATTTCATCCACTTTCTTTGGGTCAGTTGTAATTTTATCTTTACATTCTTTCAATTTAAGAATAAAACCAGGTGATTTCCCAAATACTTGTGAGGAGCTTATTCTTCATTCATATAATCAACAATTAGATATTGGTTCTCTTCCACCTGGTTTAAAAAAATTGACACTTGGGTCATTTAATCAACCAATTTATCATGGGTCACTTTCTGAATCAATTACATATTTAAAGATGTCTAGTTTCAATCAAGATTTAGGAAACTCTTTAATATCTTTAACATTACTTGAAACTCTATCAATGATAGAATTCAAAAAAACTATTTTAGAGAATCAGTTACCCAAATCAATAAAAATATTGGAGGTACACAAACGTAAACAAGTTAAAAACTGGTCATCTTAAATAATAATTGTTATGCATACAAACAAAAAAAATTTAGTTTTTTTCTTTGTATTGCATTATAAAAAAAATAAAAAAAAGTTATATTATTTCTTTTCTTTTTCTAAAATAAATTTTAATAATAAATAAATTTTGTTTTATACAAAAAACAATTCAATTTTACGAATTTCTTTATTTCTATTTTTAGATTTATAATTTATTTTTTTATAAATTAAATTTTTTTTTTTTTTTTTAATTTGTTTTATTTTTGGGGGGGTGTATTACAAAAAAAAATAAAAAAATACAACCCAAAGCAGTTAATTTTTTTTTTTTTTAATAAATATATTATAATAATAATAAACAATATTTAAAATAATAATATAAATAAAAATTAAAATAAATTAAAATAATAAAATAATAATAAAATGAAAATAATATTTTCTAATTTTACACATACCCAAAGATTTATAGATAATATTTATTTAAATTCAGATTTATATTGCGAAAAGCAACAATTGTTACAATATAATGATGAAGTTCAACAACAGTGTTATGTAATGCAATCTCCTATTGCACCAAATAAATTCCAATTTAGAGATTTCATTTACCAAATGAATTTAAAGGATCTTATTATTTCAAAATATTTTGGTTTTTCAAATTTAGGATATCTTAGAGATGAATGGTTAATTATCAGTGTTTTACTATTTGCATTTTTACCAATTTGTATTTTTTTAGTATCAAATAAATTTTTAACACCCTATTTATTGCAATCAAAAAAAATAAAAGATAAACACCAACGTCAGCATCAACTTCTATATCAATTTACCCACTTTGTAAATCCACAATATATAAGCGAAAACAACTTAAACCAACTCTATCATGGAATAATAAGAGGATTTATAGGTTTATATTTTACAATCAGTTGCTTTTTAAATATGATAAACAAATCATATCAAGAGAATTTAAATTTTATAGTAATTTCCTTTTTAATCTTTAAATTAACAGATATTACTCTTTTATCTTTATATAAAAGTAATGATAAATTGCTTTATATTCGTCATATTATTTCATTTTTTTGTTTATATTTTTCAATTGTAGGTAAAATAGTTAGAACACCAAATAAAACCAATTTTATTAATTATAATTATTTTTATAGTATTTAGATAAAGAAGGTTTAAAGTATATTTATTTATTAATATTTGACGAATTTTTGCATGTTATTAATATAACATATGATTTATTTCAAGTTTTAAAATTCAATTCAAATTATAAATTTTTTGTTTCAACAATGGGTTTATGTATGTATTTCATAATTATTTATAACCTATTATAAACGTAATTGTTACTAATCATTAAAAATCCAGGTTTTATTTCAATGACAGTGTTACCAAAACAACTATGGATTATTTATGATTCAACTTTAATAAACCCTTTTAATCTATCAACTTTACTAGTCACATTATCATTAGTAATCGTGATAATATTAGAACTTTTATATTCTATTAAATTTATTAAAGAAATTGTAAAATCATATTCAAAAATCTCATTTTAATAAATAAAATAATGTACAAATTATATAAACAAATTTAAATAAATAATATTAACAAAAAAAATAAATAAATAAAAAAACTATTAAATTTAAAAAACAAATAAAAATTTATCTATTATTCTCTTGTTATAAATTCCTATAACAAAAGGCAATGGTCGTTTTATTAAATTATTATTATATATTTGGTTTTATCTTTACAAATAAGTGATAGTAGCGGCGGTGAAGGTATATCTTTTTATTAATTTCTTTTTTTTCTTTTTTTTTTAGAACATACTGCTTGTGACATTGGTTGGTCTTGGTTGTTCGAGTTTTGCAAAGTTTTTAACAATGAGTGAATAGGTAGTTGAATAGTTATTAGCTAAATC
This sequence comes from Dictyostelium purpureum, assembly GCF_000190715.1. NCBI lineage: Eukaryota > Evosea > Eumycetozoa > Dictyosteliales > Dictyosteliaceae > Dictyostelium > Dictyostelium purpureum. The sequence goes on along the minus strand of NW_003519529.1, from coordinate 11,712 downwards.
AAAGTATGCAAAATTAAATTTAATAAATTCTTTTTCATCTATTTGGGCAATGCTATAGGTATTTTAAAATATATTTATAAATTAGTTGTCTGGTGTTTCATTTTTGTATATAAAATCATTTAAATAACTTACACATGTCTATAGGAATCAATTTCCTTGTATTTTAAAGCTCTCTTCATGTATTGGGCTCTTGAAGTGAAATAACTTTCACAAGTTTCTAATAATGTGGTGTAAACATCTTCTAATTTTGTAAGGGTAGCAACGACATCTTCTTGAATATCGACACCAAAATTGTTACCATCTTCAATTCTAGGTATATTCATATGGATCCATGCTCTGATGGTTGAAAAAATTTCAATAACTTCAATATAATCTTTTCTTAATTTGGTGTGAGCTTCAATAATTTTCTGTAATAATAAAAAAATATAATAATTAATATTGGTTTCCTAAGGTTTTGTGAATGTGATAGGACTTTAATACTTACTTTATTAATTTTCATTAAATTTTCTAATGAAGGAGCTTCAAATCCATTATCTGATTCTAATTTTCTTTTCTTTAAAACATTTTGGATTGGATCATCTTTAAAATTTTCGTCACCTTTTTGCTATAATAATGATTAATTTATAAAGAAGCGATTAATAACAATAGCTTTGTGCCACTGCAATGATTAATGAGGAATACATACGGATAATTTATGGAATTCTTGAATTCTTTCTGGAATTACATTTTTTAAATAATTGAGTGTTTTTTCATACAAATATTCTTTGTATGAATTTACTCTTTCGTCTAATTTGATTTCTGTAGTTTTTTTATTTGACATAATTTGTTATTTACTTATTTCTATAATTATTGGAAATAATTTAATAAATGAAAAAAAAAAAAAAAATTTGAAAATTAAAAAAAAAAAAAAAAAAATTAAAAAAAAATTAGAAAAAAAATTAAAAAAAAAATAATAAATAAAAAAAAAATAAAAAAATAAAAAAATTTGTACTATAAATAAAATGATCATTTTCTTCAAATATTCACAATTCAAATTTGCAATGAAACCATAAACTTGGAAGTAAAAAATTTTAAATAAAAATGTTTAAATTTATACAAAACAATATTTCTAAATTCATTGTGTGTTGTGTTAAAAATTAATTTTTTTTAGGGTGTGTTGTTTTTTTAATCAAATAATTTATAATTACGAATTTGATCATTTTGATTATTATAATATTTTATTATATTTATAAAATAATCAAAACAATGATTTTTAAAATAATAGTTTTTTTTTTTTTAAAAAAAATTAATTTACAAAAAAAATAAAGTTTTTTTTCGATAAATAAATTTACCTTAACTTTACAAACAAAAGATTTTTAAACTCTTTGAACTATTCCAAAGAACTATATTTTTATTTTATTTTTTATTTCATTTTATTTTTTTATATAATAAATTATAAAAATGGGGCAGTCGTGAATATAACCGTTTATTGATTTTTTAGGTTATTAATCAATAAATTCTCTGAATTTGGCTCATATTTTATAAAATGACATCACTTTTTATTGAGGATCTAATAGAATTTGAAAAATCCATATCTTTTTTTAAAAAAATTTTATTTTTTTTAAAAATTTTATCTGATTTTTTTTTTTTTCTAGAAAAAAAATGGTGGTGGAAAAATCAAAACATTCTAAATACTCCAAATATCTAGATTTTTTTTAGATAAAAAAAATTATTAATATGGACACTAAGCCACATCACTTTTTTTTTATAATTTTTTTTTATTTATTTAAAAATATATTTTTTTTAAATTTTTTTTGATATAAAATAAAACTATGATTTTTTAAAAAATTTTTTTTTTTCTAATCTACCTCATAATACAATAAATAATAAAAAAAAAATGAAAATAATAATTTCGTTAATAATAATATTATGTATAAATTTTATTAATTGTAAAACCGTTAGTTTTAATAATACGCTAACTGATCAATGCAACAATACATTAACCCCATGCGATTTATCATCTGATTTATATTGGAATAACGGTGATACACCATCAAATGGTGACGATGTTGTTATTGATTTATCTACAAATAATAATAGTAAAAACCCATACTATTTAATATTAAATAATTTAAATAGTTTACAATTTAATTCAATTGCTTTAACTGGTCAATTGTTATCGAAATCATCAACCTCATCCAATTTAATTTTAAACATCAATAACTCTACTTTAAATACCGCCATCAATTTCACTGCAACTGCCTCAACTTTAAATATTACAGACTCAAATACCATTTCAAATATATTGAATACAACTAGATCCATTTTACAATTAAACGGCCATTCCAACGTAACAAGTGAAATCGTTAGTTTAGTTTCTGGAAACTTAACCATTTTAGACCAATCATCATTTAATGTTAATCAAATATCAAATTTAAATACATTAGTAAATCATAATAGTACCCTTCCAATAGTGTTATCTGGTAATGCCACCATTTCAAATGTAATTAGCTCCACTGGTACCCTTTCCATTATAACACCTCCAGGATCCAAATCCATCATTAAGAATCAAAGTGAAAAAAACAATTTCAAAGTTGCAACATTAGAAGTTACCGGTAATTTATACTTCATTGGTGGTGGTAAAAATTGGCGTGATATGGCCAACGTAGTTAAATTTGATAATATAGTGATCAATGCTGGAGGCAAGATTTTCCTCGATACAACCGTATTTAAAGTCAGCAATTTAATTAATAATAATAAGGTTTTAGATTCAACATTCATCAGCATTTTCTATTCTCAAATGTTTATTCCATCTGGATATACTATTCAAGGTGATTTTAGCGACTCCACTTACTATGGCTCATCATTAATTGTTTCTGATGAAGTATTTCCAACCACCTTAAATAACTGCAACTGTTATGATTTAAGTATAAATGTATATGGTGATTTATATTTAAATAGCTCCTCTATTGGCCATATCAGTAGTTTAGGTGACTGGGTCAATGTAACTGAAAGCTCCTCTTTCCAAGATTTATTATGTATTACCTGTAAGCTCTATGTCGGTGAAAATCTAATCCTTAATGTATCAAATTACGCCGATGCATATAAGGGTATCATTATCGATGGTATTATACAATTCAACCATAATGCTGATATTAAAACAGATAACGTATATGTATCACCAACTGGTAAAATATTTTTAAATTCGGTCGTCAACGCTAATGTAACCGCTTTTTCAATGGAGTTTACCAACTCATCAAATGTTATGGATGACACCACTATCACCGAAAATGGCTTTTTAACTGTAGATACTAAAGACCTTACCTTTAGAAAAAATTTAACTTTATCTCAAAACTCTACTTTAACCATCACAAACTACTACCTCTATAATAATGATTCAAATAACGATGGAAGTACCATGCCATACTTAAAAGGTTCCGCTGCTTACAATGATCCAGTAATTACAGTTGCAGGTTCAATTTTATTTGATTCTATTAATTTAGTAATCGAATTTAAAGAACCAACCAATTTATACAATAACATTTCAATTGTTTTAGTAGAGTTACTTCAAGATTCAACTTTTTCAAATCAAATAAATATTACAAATATACATTCTTCAAATATTCAATTAATTAATGTTTTAAATATTGATGATATTCAACCAAAAATAAACTTTGTAGTTCAAGATTACACCATCAGATTAGAATTCGACCATGGAAATGAAAACGGCCCAAATAATGGACAAAAATGGAAAATTGCTTTTATTGTATGTGCAATCGTTGCAGGTGTATTTGCTATTGCTTTTGTAGTTGTTTTATTTATGAAGAAAAGATTAAGCAAATTTAATGGTGAACATCAAAGACTAATTAATACTACTAGAGCTTAAATAAAATAAAATGATAAATAAATTAAAGAAAATAAAAAACTAAATAAACTAAAAAACTTTTTTTTTTTTTTGTTTTAACTTTAATTTTAATTTTTTAAATAAATTGATCCCAATATTGTATTTTCAGAAGCACCTGTTACTTCTTTTAAATTACCATGCTTTCTATTAATTGTACGATATGCTAACCATGCAAATGCTGCGGCCTCCATGTCTTGAGTTGGGACACCACCATGGTCATCGGTTAAAGAAACCTTTGTATTAAATGGAGATAAAAGTTCTGATAAACGTTTTATAATCATTGAGTTTTTAGCACCACCGCCACATACCAATACTCTGTCAAAGGTAATATTTGTTTTTTTAATTTCCTCCACAATTGACTTACATGTTAACTCTAGTAAGGTAGCTTGAACATCCTCTGATTTAATTTCTTTGAAAGCATCTTGAAGCAGTATTTTGTTTAACCATCCTATATTAAATAACTCTCTTCCTGTACTTTTTGGTGGAGATTTGATGAAATAGTCTGTAGAGTTTAACATTGCGTCTAAAAGTTTAACATTAATAGTACCTGATTTTGCCCATTGACCATCTTGGTCGAATGCTTCATTTTTTATTTGTTGTATCCAACTATCCATTACTATATTACCTGGACCAGTGTCAAAACCTAGAGTATCACCATTTGGTATTAATAAAGTAATATTTGATATGCCACCTATATTTAATACTATTCTTTTTTCGGTATCATCTGATAGTATGAATTTATGAAAAGCTGGAACTAATGGTGCACCTTGACCACCTAAAGCTATATCTCTTGATCTAAAATCACCCACTACATTGATATTTGTCATTGCTGCAACCCTATTGTTATCACCTAGTTGTATTGTAAAACCCTCTTCTGGCATATGATAAACTGTTGTGCCATGATTTCCTATGGCTACAATATCATCTTTGCTAAAACTATTATTATCCCTCTTAACCAATTTCAATAATTCTATTACAGCTTCACCATATAATATACCTAAATCTCTATTGATTTTACCAATTTTAACTAATGTTGTTTGTTGACCTTGGTTTATTGATAATATTTCTTTTCTTGTTGTTTCTGGTAATGGATGTGTATAGCTTTTTAATACTTTAATTCCACTATTGTTAATTTCTGTTAGAACGACATCAATACCATCAAGTGATGTTCCGCTCATAATCCCAATATATAAATTTTTATTATTATTTATTAAATCCATTGTATATTAAATTGTAGAAATTTTAAAAAAAATGAAAAAAAAAAAAAAAAAAAAAAAGTTTTTTAGATTTTTTTTTTTTGATTATAAATATAAACAAAATAATAAAATTAAAACAAATAAATTAAATGAAATTTAAAGATAAAAAAAAAAAAATAATATATATTTTTTTTTAAAAGTTTTATTTTTAGTTTATTTTTTTTATAAAAAAAAAAATATTTATGGAATATCAGATTTTAAAGAACCTCTTGGTTCTTTTAATAAAGATAATTGGTATAGTTCGTCTAAATTTACTTGAGGAATATCTCTAATAAAGGTTTGAATGATTGGAGCTACATTTAGTTGATATTCTGTCCATTGGTATTGTTGAATTTCAGAGATTACTTTATGAATTAAATAGTATTTTGCAAAATTGATTAAGTTGTTTCTAATGATATTTGGGTTACCTTCTTCTATAAATGTTAAATCAGTTAAATATAAACCAATATAAGGTACTACTGGTGGGTCGGAATTTTTTAATTTGTCACGGTAGGCTTTGTATGATGATTCACAATTCATTTCTTTTTCTAAGTTTCTTAAAGTATCTACATATTTCTTTGTGAGAAGTGAATGGGTATGTTTTAAACGTAAAATTGCAGAATTATTGATACCGCTAATAAATGCTATACATGTGTTGAAATTATTTATTTTACGTAATTCATCAGCAATATTGATAATTCTCTTTAAACGTTTAGCACGGGTTTTAACACGATCTGGTTGTAAAATTAATTGAACGATCCATGCACTAATATCATTGAAACGAGCAATAATCTTTAAAATAGTTGGTGATTTTCTAGCGGCCATACTTGGTTTATTCCATGCTTGATTTAAAAATTCTGTTGGTTTGATTGAGCTGTACAATTGGAAATCATAGAGAGTTAGTTGTCTTGCAATTTCTTCGTCATCAAAGTCGAATAAGGTTCTTGGATTTAAGAAGCCTTTTGTTTTAGTTTCAGGAATTCTCTTTGGTTGTGGTGATTTTAATAATGAGCTTGATGAGGTAGATGCCGATGATGAAATGGGTCTTGGTGATAATGGTCCTAATGATGGAGAGTTTGAACCACTGTTTAAAACTGATGAGTTTGATAATGGTGATCCAATAATTGTACTACCTGTAACTGATGAATTATATGAGATTGATAAATTTGAAGAACCTCTTGATAAAATTGGTGTTGATGAAAATGTAGAATTACTGCTATCTTTGGTTGGAGTACTGATGACTGAGTTTGATAATGAAAAAACATTTGTTCCTCTTGGTGAAGTTAAGGCACCATTACTACGTGTTCTAACCAATTCAGTTCTAAAACCACAAGTACGTTTTAAGATACAATTTCTAATTTGGATACCTAATGTTGGGAAAGCAATCATCATATGAGTATCAACAAAATCTACCATTAACTTTGTAGATTCGTGACAAAAATCTTCATAATGATGTTCGACCCAATATTTAATTACATTTGCAACACGTAATTGAGCAGATAATCTTTCTTTTTCGTCAATATGTTGTGGTACTTGGAAACGTTCAAATAATTTCTTTAAAAGAGTACTGGTGGTAGTATATGATGAATAAGTCATCAAGAAAGTTTTCATAAACATGAGATCATGGAAATCTGGATTGGTCAAACGGATGATTAATTTATTTAATGTGGCAGCATCGATTTCTGGATTTAAACTACCAGTTGTGGTAGAATAAATAATATTCTCTGGTGAATCTGCAGGTTCATCCCAAATATTAATTTGTCTTTCTTCAGAGAGAATAGTGCCATCTTGTACTAAATCTTCAATTGGAATTGGTGGAGTTGAAGATGGTGTGGTATCACCCGAGTTCACATTTGATTCTTCTTGGTCATCTATTTCTTCATCGACTACTTGTAACATTAATGCATCATTTGGTTGTACACCTTGGTCTCTTAAAGATTTTCTTGAATCGATAGTATTGACTAAATGACCTAATTTCTTAAATGTAAAACTTCTTTCTCTAGTTGAACCGTGACCACTCAAGCTACTAAATTGACTATTTATAGATGATGAAACAATTGCTACACCATCGATTGGTGATGTGAAATTTTGAGACAATCTTGCACAAACATCTTTAATTGGAACATCAAAATCTACATAAACTAAATTCTTTTCACCGTTGACTGGGTTAAATAACAATAATTTGTTGGGGAACTCTTTAAATTCGATATCACCTTTAATATCACCATATGACCAAACGAATCTGTGTTTTTCTAATGTAGGTCCGTTCTTTATTGATAAGTAATAATCTTTTGGATTTTTAATAATTTCATTATTTACAAGTATATTAAACAATGTTGAAACCTTGGTAAATTGATCAAATTTAAATGTACATTTTCTATCACCAGGCTTGACTATAACAGTATATTTTTTACATCTTTCTTTAAATGTTAAAAATGTCTAAAAAAATATTAAAAAATTAATATTAATTTGAATTCGAATTTTTTTTTTAGAGTATAACAATTATTTTAAACTTACATTATTTCTTAAATTATAATTTTCTAATGGGAAATCCTCATCCATCCAAAAACCTTCATCGTCATCATCTTCGGGAGTTAAAAAGAAACCACAATTATTTAAACTATCTAATAGCCCAGAACGAAGACCAGTAATTTTTATAGCTTTAGAAACGGTATCTCTTGGGTCAAAAGATAAATTTAAAGTGTTGTTTCTAAAGTGGGCTGTTGAAACAATAAATTTAAGCTGTAAAGTTTTTTGGGACGAATGTAAATCACTCTCTTGACCATTTAATGTTCTAAAAATTAAAATACTTTGTTGGTTTATATTATAAGTTGAGAATAATTCATCTTCGTCAAGTAACTCTTCTCTTTGTGATGATGGATCCACTCTGTAGATTGCATGTTTAGTGATATCGATATTGTTGTGAAACTTTAAAAACAGTTTACGAATGACTGAACGAATTGACGTGAATTGATTAAATTTAACGGTTGCAACAGCTGGTAAAACTTCATCACTAAATTGTGGCATTGTAACCTTTACCAATGTAAACACTAATGGGACGGTCTTTAAAAGTAAAACTTGTTGTTCCTTTAAACCCAACTCTAGTAATGTCTTTTCTTTATGTAATGGTGATAAAACATCATTTTCATGAAACAATGCAAATGATTGGTGATCTTTAATATCTATAGCATCAGTTTCCCATTCGTTATCACTTGTGTGCTTAGCATTTTTTAAACCATGATGACATTGAAAGTTTGTTATAATATTCGATAAAATTTCATCGATTGTTGAACATGGTGAAAACATTAATTCTCTATTGATTGGTAAAATATTTGTATTTGAAACATTTGGACTTGGCTGATATTTAACTTTGAGTGTGATTTCTGAAGGTATAACTTTAGACTCGTGTCTTAATCTTGGCGATATTGGGAAAGATGAATTTTGTTGACTTAATTGTAATTGACTGTCGTCGTCACCATAATCTGAAACGGTTTCGGTATTCGATGATGTTGCACTTTCTTCATTTAAATTTGTTAAACTATTACTTTTATTTATTCTCATCATATCTAGATTGGATGGTATTTTCCTGAATGGTGGTACGGGAGGTGGTAATTTATTTGGTGGTAATGATGATGGTAAAGTATTACTATTGCTGTTACTAAATAAACTTTGCAAATGTGGTAGCTGTATTTTATTCATTTTATTATTATTTGGAAGTGTTGGTGATGAATTATTAGAGTTTGATGGTGATGAATTATTTGATGAAGATGGTGATGCTGTTGTAGAGGATGAAGATGCTAAATAATTATTTATTGGTTGTGGTTGGGGTGGAGGTGGTAGTATTAATTCTTGTTGATTAAATGGGGATTCTATATTACAATTTGTTGGAGATTTATTATTTGGGTTATTGACGTTTGATTTTAATAATTTTACAGAAAGTTTTTCAGATGATTTTGATTTTGTAGGTTTGCTACCATTTGGTGGTAATGGTGGTGGTAATGGTGGTGGTAATGATGATTTAGTTTTTAAAGGGTGTTGATTATTTTCTAAAGTTTCTACAAATGATGAATTTAAATTTATATTATTATTGCTATTATTATTATCTATATAGTTATTATTTATATTATTTATATTATTTATATTATTATTTATATTACTATTACTTGTATTTAATGGAGAGTTATGAGGAGAATTAACATATTGATTTTTTTTAAATAATAAATTTGTTGATCCACTTTGAAGCTGTAATTGTAACTTCTTTTTAAAATCATCATTAGGTGATGAAACACTTGTAGTTATATTATTGTTATCGATTTCCATATTTTATTTTATTTTTAATATTGGGAAAAAAAATAAAAATAAAAAAAATTATATATTTTAATTATTGGATTATAATAATTGAATTATGGGGGTGTGAGTGAGCTGTTTGATTCCAATCACAAATTAGTGTGTTGGATAAATCTATATAAAATTAATGAAAATTTAAAATTAGTACATATTATATTATATATTTTTTTTTTAAAACAATTAAAATTATTATAATTAACAACAACAACAATATATTGATCATATTGTTATTTGCTCTGTGTTATAGTGTATAGTGTGTTAAGTGTGTGAAATATATATTTTTTTTTATTTTTTTTTTTATAGAACGAGTTAATAGGATGTTTTTATGAGCTGTGTGGGTTTGAAAATACAAAGAAACAAAAAAAAAAAACATTATGCAACTTATAAACCCAAAAGCTAATTTTGGCCTTTAGATTTTAATTATTCCAAACAAACAAACAAAAAAAAAAAAAAAAAAAAAAAAAAAGTATTTATTAAATTTAAAGTTTTATTGTTATATAATGAATGGTATTCAAAAAAGTTATTTGATTATTTTATAATGGCCAAATATAATTCTTGAGGGAATAATAAAAGTATACCTTTATTATTAATATTATTACTTTATGATTTGTCTATTTTTTGTTTTATATATAATACAAGAAAGGAAAAAAATAAATAAATTAAAAAAAACCAATTGTTATAATTTATTTTATAATTAATTTGATAAAGAAAATAAAAATTAAAAAATAAAAAAATAAAAAAACAAGTATTAAATATAAAAAAAAACAAAATAAAAAATAAAATAGATAAAACCTTTATTGTTATTATTATAATAAAATGATAGTGGTGTGTCTATTTTTTATTATTGTGTTAGAATTGTGGGTGTTCTTTGTGATATGGTCAGGACCTGATTATATGATTGTTTGCTAATATAAAAACTTTGTTGTTTTTATAAAATTTTTTTATTATTATTATTATTATTTTAAGCAAATTCGTTTAATAAATAGTTATTTAAATTTTAAAAAACACCAAAGGGATGAAAGAAAATAAACAATAAAAAGTATATTGATATATTTTATTTTTTTATTGTTTAATGTGTTGTGAATATTTAAAAAAGAAAATTAAGCACACAGATACAATCAACACCACAATCACACACCAACACAACACAACAAATTTCTTATACACAATATTTTATTATTATAATGAATGATGAGCACCCATAATTATTTTTCACTAAAAAAAAAAAAATTTATATTGATTTTGTTGATAGTGAATGTGTGTAAACTATTAATAATTTTTTAATTATTATACATATATATATAAATTTGGTTAAAAGTTATTATACTAGCATGTGGGTGTATTTTTATTATGTGTGTTTTAAATTTTATCTTTTGATTATCTTTTATTTATAGTTTTTTATATAATTAATAATTGAGATTGTTATTGATTGTTGCTATTTATTTTTTTTTATTTTATTTTTTTTAAATATAGGATAATTAAAAGAAGAAAAACATATGATTGTGGTTGATAATAATTGTGTTCATTTTATAATGGATAAATATATGATGTGTGAGGGAAACAATATAATACTATTATTAGGGTTTTTTTTTAAAATATTTTGTTAAAATTTAATGAAATTCTGTGTTTTGTAAATACAGTTTAAATTTGATTTTAAGTTTATTTTTCTAATAATAATATTGGTTGGTATTTAATAAACAAATTTAAATAGTTTTATAACTGATATTTAAAAATAATTTGGTATTATAGAATGGATATAAAGTTCATTATATATATATTTTACAATTTTAAATCAAATATAGCTAATCTAATAATATAAGTGATGTGATTGGTGTTTTTTTTTTTATTTTTTGCGATTTGGGTCAATTTTTTATTTTTGTTTTTTAAATTATTTTTAATTTTTTTCTTTTTTTTTTTTGATATTTTGATATTTTTTTTCTTACCTTTAGAACTCTTATAAAAAAAATAAGTTGTATATCGGAAGAAGTTGATATGTGGGAAAAAAAAAAAAAAGATTCCGCAAAATTTTTTAAATGTAACGAGGGGAAAATAAAAAAAATTCAATTTGAAAAAAAAAAAAAAAAAATTATAATGTATGAAATTTAAAGTAGTATTTCTTGATATTTTTGGGGGTGTTTATGGTTCTAACTTTATCTCTTAGTTTATAGAGCGAAACATCTCTTGTTTATTTTGGCTCAAACTAGGCATATTATGATGCATCGGCCAGTGTCGATCTCGTGGGCTCAC